>NC_072766.1:33262034-33553717 GCF_022539595.1 Amphiprion ocellaris | reverse complement strand
AGTACTTGAAGGTCCCTGAGTAGTTGTGGTAGTCACAGAAGGTTTTGATGTCACAACGGTGGATTCTTGGCTGGTCACTGTGATTTCTGGCACTGATGTAGTGGTTTCAACAACAGTTGTAGTTGAGGTTGTTGTAGGACCAGTGGTGACTATCTTTGGAGGATTTGTTGTCCCAAACTGGACTGTTGTTCCTTCAGGAGTGGTTGTCTCAACGAGTTTCGTTGTGGTTCCCACAGTGGTACTTGAAGGGGCCTGAGTAGTTGTGGTAGTCACAGAAGGTTTTGATGTCACAACGGTGGATTCTTGGCTGGTCACTGTGATCTCTGGCACTGAGGTAGTGGTTTCAACAACAGTTGTGGTTGAGGGTGTTGTAGGACCAGTGGTGACTATCTTTGGAGGTTTTGTTGTCCCAACCTGGACTGTTGTTCCTTCAGGGGTGGTTGTCTCAATAAGTTTTGTTGTGGTTCCCACTGTAGTACTTGAAGGTGCCTGAGTAGTTGTGGTAGTCACAGAAGGTTTTGTTGTCCCAACCTGGACTGTTGTGTTTATGGCTGGCTGTGTGGTTGCACTAGTTGTGTAAACAGTTGCACTGCCTGGAAGTGTCTGTGTTATAGGGGCAATAGCTGTTGTTCCTTCAGGGGTGGTTGTCTCAACGAGTTTCGTTGTGGTTCCCACTGTAGTACTTGAAGGTGCCTGAGTAGTTGTGGTAGTCACAGAAGGTTTTGATGTCACAACGGTGGATTCTTGGCTGGTCACTGTGATTTCTGGCACTGACGTAGTGGTTTCAACAACAGTTGTGGTTGAGGTTGTTGTAGGACCAGTGGTGACTATCTTTGGAGGTTTTGTTGTCCCAACCTGAATTGTTGTTCCTTCAGGGGTGGTTGTCTCAATGAGTTTCGTTGTGGCTCCCACAGTGGTACTTGAAGGTGCCTGAGTAGTTGTGGTAGTCACAGAAGGTTTTGATGTCACAACGGTGGATTCTTGGCTGGTCACTGTGATTTCTGGCACTGACGTAGTGGTTTCAACGACAGTTGTGGTTGAGGTTGTTGTAGGACCAGTGGTGACTATCTTTGAAGGTTTTGTTGTCCCAACCTGAATTGTTGTTCCTTCAGAGGTGGTTGTCGCAATAAGTTTTGTTGTGGTTCCCACTGTAGTACTTGTAGGTGCCTGAGTGGTTGTGGTAGTCACAGAAGGTTTTGATGTCACAACGGTGGATTCTTGGCTGGTCACTGTGATTTCTGGCACTGACGTAGTGGTTTCAACGACAGTTGTGGTTGAGGTTGTTGTAGGACCAGTGGTGACTATCTTTGGAGGTTTTGTTGTCCCAACCTGAATTGTTGTTCCTTCAGGGGTGGTTGTCTCAACAGGCTTGGTTGTGGTTCCCACTGTAGTACTTGAAAGTGCCTGAGTAGTTGTGGTAGTCACAGAAGGTTTTGATGTCACAACGGTGGATTCTTGGCTGGTCGCTGTGATTTCTGGCACTGACGTAGTGGTTTCAACGACAGTTGTGGTTGAGGTTGTTGTAGGACCAGTGGTGACTATCTTTGGAGGTTTTGTTGTCCCAACCTGAATTGTTGTTCCTTCAGGGGTGGTTGTCTCAACAGGCTTGGTTGTGGTTCCCACTGTAGTACTTGAAGGTGCCTGAGTAGTTGTGGTAGTCACAGAAGGTTTTGATGTCACAACGGTGGATTCTTGGCTGGTCACTGTGATTTCTGGCACTGACGTAGTGGTTTCAACGACAGTTGTGGTTGAGGTTGTTGTAGGACCAGTGGTGACTATCTTTGGAGGTTTTGTTGTCCCAACTTGAATTGTTGTTCCTTCAGGGGTGGTTGTCTCAACAGGCTTGGTTGTGGCTCCCACTGTAGTACTTGAAGGTGCCTGAGTAGTTGTGGTAGTCACAGAAGGTTTTGATGTCACAACGGTGGATTCTTGGCTGGTCACTGTGATTTCTGGCACTGACGTAGTGGTTTCAACGACAGTTGTGGTTGAGGTTGTTGTAGGACCAGTGGTGACTATCTTTGGAGGTTTTGTTGTCCCAACCTGAATTGTTGTTCCTTCAGGGGTGGTTGTCTCAACAGGCTTGGTTGTGGTTCCCACTGTAGTACTTGAAGGTGCCTGAGTAGTTGTGGTAGTCACAGAAGGTTTTGAAGTCACAACGGTGGATTCTTGGCTGGTCACTGTGATTTTTGGCACTGACGTAGTGGTTTCAACGACAGTTGTGGTTGAGGTTGTTGTAGGACCAGTGGTGACTATCTTTGGGGGTTTTGTTGTCCCAACCTGAATTGTTGTTCCTTCAGGGGTGGTTGTCTCAACAGGCTTGGTTGTGGTTCCCACTGTAGTACTTGAAAGTGCCTGAGTAGTTGTGGTAGTCACAGAAGGTTTTGATGTCACAACGGTGGATTCTTGGCTGGTCACTGTGATTTCTGGCACTGACGTAGTGGTTTCAACGACAGTTGTGGTTGAGGTTGTTGTAGGACCAGTGGTGACTATCTTTGGAGGTTTTGTTGTCCCAGCCTGAATTGTTGTTCCTTCAGGGGTGGTTGTCTCAACAGGCTTGGTTGTGGTTCCCACTGTAGTACTTGAAGGTGCCTGAGTAGTTGTGGTAGTCACAGAAGGTTTTGATGTCACAACGGTGGATTCTTGTCTGGTCACTGTGATTTCTGGCACTGACGTAGTGGCTTCAACGACAGTTGTGGTTGAGGTTGTTGTAGGACCAGTGGTGACTATCTTTGGAGGTTTTGTTGTCCCAACCTGAATTGTTGTTCCTTCGGGGGTGGTTGTCTCAACAGGCTTGGTTGTGGTTCCCACTGTAGTACTTGAAGGTGCCTGAGTAGTTGTGGTAGTCACAGAAGGTTTTGATGTCACAACGGTGGATTCTTGGCTGGTCACTGTGATTTCCGGCACTGACGTAGTGGTTTCAACGGCAGTTGTGGTTGAGGTTGTTGTAGGACCAGTGGTGACTATCTTTGGAGGTTTTGTTGTCCCAGCCTGAATTGTTGTTCCTTCAGGGGTGGTTGTCTCAACAGGCTTGGTTGTGGTTCCCACTGTAGTACTTGAAGGTGCCTGAGTAGTTGTGGTAGTCACAGAAGGTTTTGATGTCACAACGGTGGATTCTTGTCTGGTCACTGTGATTTCTGGCACTGACGTAGTGGCTTCAACGACAGTTGTGGTTGAGGTTGTTGTAGGACCAGTGGTGACTATCTTTGGAGGTTTTGTTGTCCCAACCTGAATTGTTGTTCCTTCGGGGGTGGTTGTCTCAACAGGCTTGGTTGTGGTTCCCACTGTAGTACTTGAAGGTGCCTGAGTAGTTGTGGTAGTCACAGAAGGTTTTGATGTCACAACGGTGGATTCTTGGCTGGTCACTGTGATTTCCGGCACTGACGTAGTGGTTTCAACGGCAGTTGTGGTTGAGGTTGTTGTAGGACCAGTAGTGACTATCTTTGGAGGTTTTGTTGTCCCAACTTGAATTGTTGTTCCTTCAGGGGTGGTTGTCTCAACAGGCTTGGTTGTGGTTCCCACTGTAGTCCTTGAAGGTGCCTGAGTAGTTGTGGTTGTCACAGAAGGTTTTGATGTCACAACGGTGGATTCTTGGCTGGTCACTGTGATTTCTGGCACTGACGTAGTGGTTTCAACGACAGTTGTGGTTGAGGGTGTTGTAGGACCAGTGGTGACTATTTTTGGAGGTTTTGTTGTCCCAACCTGAATTGTTGTTCCTTCAGGGGTGGTTGTCTCAACAGGCTTGGTTGTGGTTCCCACTGTAGTACTTGAAGGTGCCTGAGTAGTTGTGGTAGTCACAGAAGGTTTTGATGTCACAACGGTGGATTCTTGGCTGGTCACTGTGATTTCTGGCACTGACGTAGTGGTTTCAACGACAGTTGTGGTTGAGGTTGTTGTAGGACCAGTGGTGACTATCTTTGGAGGTTTTGTTGTCCCAACTTGAATTGTTGTTCCTTCAGGGGTGGTTGTCTCAACAGGCTTGGTTGTGGTTCCCACTGTAGTCCTTGAAGGTGCCTGAGTAGTTGTGGTTGTCACAGAAGGTTTTGATGTCACAACGGTGGATTCTTGGCTGGTCACTGTGATTTCTGGCACTGACGTAGTGGTTTCAACGACAGTTGTGGTTGAGGTTGTTGTAGGACCAGTGGTGACTATCTTTGGAGGTTTTGTTGTCCAAACCTGAATTGTCGTTCCTTCAGGGGTGGTTGTCTCAACAGGCTTGGTTGTGGTTCCCACTGTAGTACTTGAAAGTGCCTGAGTAGTTGTGGTAGTCACAGAAGGTTTTGATGTCACAACGGTGGATTCTTGGCTGGTCACTGTGATTTCTGGCACTGACGTAGTGGTTTCAACGACAGTTGTGGTTGAGGTTGTTGTAGGACCAGTGGTGACTATCTTTGGAGGTTTTGTTGTCCCAACCTGGACTGTTGTTCCTTCAGGGGTGGTTGTCTCAACAGGCTTGGTTGTGGTTCCCACTGTAGTACTTGAAGGTGCCTGAGTAGTTGTGGTAGTCACAGAAGGTTTTGATGTCACAACGGTGGATTCTTGGCTGGTCACTGTGATTTCTGGCACTGACGTAGTGGTTTCAACGGCAGTTGTGGTTGAGGTTGTTGTAGGACCAGTGGTGACTATCTTTGGAGGTTTTGTTGTCCCAACCTGAATTGTTGTTCCTTCAGGGGTGGTTGTCTCAACAGGCTTGGTTGTGGTTCCCACTGTAGTACTTGAAAGTGCCTGAGTAGTTGTGGTAGTCACAGAAGGTTTTGATGTCACAACGGTGGATTCTTGGCTGGTCACTGTGATTTCTGGCACTGACGTAGTGGTTTCAACGACAGTTGTGGTTGAGGTTGTTGTAGGACCAGTGGTGACTATCTTTGGAGGTTTTGTTGTCCCAACCTGAATTGTTGTTCCTTCAGGGGTGGTTGTCTCAACAGGCTTGGTTGTGGTTCCCACTGTAGTACTTGAAGGTGCCTGAGTAGCTGTGGTAGTCACAGAAGGTTTTGAAGTCACAACGGTGGATTCTTGGCTGGTCACTGTGATTTCTGGCACTGACGTAGTGGTTTCAACGACAGTTGTGGTTGAGGTTGTTGTAGGACCAGTGGTGACTATCTTTGGAGGTTTTGTTGTCCCAACTTGAATTGTTGTTCCTTCAGGGGTGGTTGTCTCAACAGGCTTGGTTGTGGTTCCCACTGTAGTACTTGAAGGTGCCTGAGTAGTTGTGGTAGTCACAGAAGGTTTTGATGTCACAACGGTGGATTCTTGGCTGGTCACTGTGATTTCTGGCACCGACGTAGTGGTTTCAACGACAGTTGTGGTTGAGGTTGTTGTAGGACCAGTGGTGACTATCTTTGGAGGTTTTGTTGTCCCAACCTGAATTGTTGTTCCTTCAGGGGTGGTTGTCTCAACAGGCTTGGTTGTGGTTCCCACTGTAGTACTTGAAGGTGCCTGAGTAGTTGTGGTAGTCACAGAAGGTTTTGATGTCACAACGGTGGATTCTTGGCTGGTCACTGTGATTTCCGGCACTGACGTAGTGGTTTCAACAACAGTTGTGGTTGAGGGTGTTGTAGGACCAGTGGTGACTATCTTTGGAGGTTTTGTTGTCCCAACCTGGACTGTTGTTCCTTCAGGGATGGTTGTCTCAACGAGTTTCGTTGTGGTTCCCACTGTAGTACTTGAAGGTGCCTGAGTAGTTGTGGTAGTCACAGAAGGTTTTGATGTCACAACGGTGGATTCTTGGCTGGTCACTGTGATTTCTGGCACTGACGTAGTGGTTTCAATGACAGTTGTGGTTGAGGTTGTTGTAGGACCAGTGGTGACTATCTTTGGAGGTTTTGTTGTCCCAAACTGAATTGTTGTTCCTTCAGGGGTGGTTGTCTCAACGAGTTTCGTTGTGGTTCCCACAGTAGTACTTGAAGGTGCCTGAGTAGTTGTGGTAGTCACAGAAGGTTTTGATGTCACAACGGTGGATTCTTGGCTGGTCACTGTGATTTCTGGCACTGATGTAGTGGTTTCAACAACAGTTGTGGTTGAGGGTGTTGTAGGACCAGTGGTGACTATCTTTGGAGGTTTTGTTGTCCCAACCTGGACTGTTGTTCCTTCAGGGGTGGTTGTCTCAACGAGTTTTGTTGTGGTTCCCACAGTAGTACTTGAAGGTGCCTGAGTAGTTGTGGTAGTCACAGAAGGTTTTGATGTGACAACGGTGGATCCTTGGCTGGTCACTGTGATCTCTGGCACTGACGTAGTGGTTTCAACAACAGTTGTGGTTGAGGTTGTTGTAGGACCAGTGGTGACTATCTTTGGAGGTTTTGTTGTCCCAACCTGGACTGTTGTGTTTGTGGCTGGCTGTGTGGTTGCACTAGTTGCGTAAACAGTTGTACTGCCTGGAAGTGTCTGTGTGATTGGGGCAATAGCAGTTGTTCCTTCGCGAGTGGTTGTCTCAACAGGCTTTGTTGTGGTTCCCAAAGTAGTACTTGAAGGTGCCTGAGTAGTTGTGGTAGTCACAGAAGGTGTTGATGTGACAACGGTAGATTCTTGGCTGGTCACTGTGATTTCTGGCACTGACGTAGTGGTTTCAACAACAGTTGTGGTTGAGGTTGTTGTAGGACCAGTGGTGACTATCTTTGGAGGTTTTGTTGTCCCAACCTGGACTGTTGTTCCTTCAGGGGTGGTTGTCTCAACCAGTTTCGTTGTGGTTCCCACAGTAGTACTTGAAGGTGCCTGAGTAGTTGTGGTAGTCACAGAAGGTTTTGATGTCACAACGGTGGATTCTTGGCTGGTCACTGTGATTTCCGGCACTGACGTAGTGGTTTCAACGACAGTTGTGGTTGAGGTTGTTGTAGGACCAGTAGTGACTATCTTTGGAGGTTTTGTTGTCCCAACTTGAATTGTTGTTCCTTCAGGGGTGGTTGTCTCAACAGGCTTGGTTGTGGTTCCCACTGTAGTACTTGAAGGTGCCTGAGTAGTTGTGGTAGTCACAGAAGGTTTTGATGTCACAACGGTGGATTCTTGGCTGGTCACTGTGATTTCTGGCACTGATGTAGTGGTTTCAACAACAGTTGTGGTTGAAGCTGTTGTACCAGTGGTGACTACCTTTGGAGGTTTTGTTGTCCCACCCTGGACTGTTGTGTTTGTGGCTGGCTGTGTGGTTGCACTAGTTGCGTAAACAGTTGTACTGCCTGGAAGTGTCTGTGTGATTGGGGCAATAGCAGTTGTTCCTTCGCGAGTGGTTGTCTCAACGAGTTTTGTTGTGGTTCCCACAGTAGTACTTGAAGGTGCCTGAGTAGTTGTGGTAGTCACAGAAGGTTTTGATGTGACAACGGTGGATCCTTGGCTGGTCACTGTGATCTCTGGCACTGACGTAGTGGTTTCAACAACAGTTGTGGTTGAGGTTGTTGTAGGACCAGTGGTGACTATCTTTGGAGGTTTTGTTGTCCCAACCTGGACTGTTGTGTTTGTGGCTGGCTGTGTGGTTGCACTAGTTGCGTAAACAGTTGTACTGCCTGGAAGTGTCTGTGTGATTGGGGCAATAGCAGTTGTTTCTTCGCGAGTGGTTGTCTCAACAGGCTTTGTTGTGGTTCCCAAAGTAGTACTTGAAGGTGCCTGAGTAGTTGTGGTAGGCACAGAAGGTGTTGATGTGACAACGGTAGATTCTTGGCTGGTCACTGTGATTTCTGGCACTGACGTAGTGGTTTCAACAACAGTTGTGGTTGAGGGTGTTGTAGGACCAGTGGTGACTATCTTTGGAGGTTTTGTTGTCCCAACCTGGACTGTTGTTCCTTCAGGGGTGGTTGTCTCAACCAGTTTCGTTGTGGTTCCCACAGTAGTACTTGAAGGTGCCTGAGTAGTTGTGGTAGTCACAGAAGGTTTTGATGTCACAACGGTGGATTCTTGGCTGGTCACTGTGATTTCTGGCACTGACGTAGTGGTTTCAACGACAGTCATGGTCGAGGTCTCTATTGGTCCCGTTGTAACCACTTTCAGAGGTTCGGAGGTGGAGGTTTTGTGCCACGTAGGCGTCGCTGTGGTTCCAATAGTGGTTTTCAGTGGTAATGTTGTGCCTACATGGAACAAAAATTAGACATCTTGTGAAAGTAAGTAAAATTTACAATAATCAATCATCAGTTGTGATGCAACATTTTAAGGTTTCTTTACCTGAAGTTGTTGTCCCCACTGTGCTAAATGTGAAAGGAATTGTTGATGGGCCAATGGTAGTTGATGTTGAGCACGTGTAGACGATCCTAATCACATTTCCATTGGCCCCGCACTGAGCTGTAATGCAGTTTCCTAGCCCATCTGTTGTGTTGTAGATGGCTGTCCCATAGTTGTATGTTTTTCCTTCAACCGTGCATGTACAGGCTGCAGATTAAGATGATCAACTTTTATTTGTACCAGCAACCCATGTGACGAACTAGTCTACCATAGCAGTCTTGAGTTTTCGGTGACTCATCTAGTGCTTAATTTTTTGTGTTGAAGAAACCCAATATTGTGTCAGAAAAGCCAGCAAATGTACTTGAACTGTACCAGTTCTGTTCAGATGAACATTCAAAGATACAACCAGACGCTCTACAAAAGCTTGTTGATTGCTACCAAAAGTGCCTTGGTGAGGTGAAAATGGCCAAGGGAAACCTAACCAACAATACCCATCGCTGTGTGTGTAATTTTAACCCAGCAGTTTTATTTTCATATTTCCAAAAGTCTGATAATAAATTTATGACAGATTTGAAGTGTGATAAAGAGACATCTGCTTCAAAGATTCCATCATAGAAAATTAAAAGTTACAGCAGTTTCTGAAGCCTCAAGACTGCCATGATATACACAATATATACTCACACAAACAACACAAACAAACACAGACACACACAGACACACACACGCACGCACGCACGCACGCACGCACACACACACACACACACACACACACAGACACACACACAGGCAGAACACATAAGCGTTGATCAGCCATAGTTCCGGTTACTGAATAAACATGTTTTTGTGTTGTTTGTTTCTGTTTACAATGTTCATGCCTTGGAATGGCTTAGTTTTCAGTCTACATGGTTGCTTCATTTGGAATTTCATGGTCAGAGCAGGAAGGTTTTAATGTTGTTGCTGATCAGCATATATGTGCATGCTTATTCACATAAATGAATGAATAAATAAATAAATATCAACAGTCAATGTAAAGGTGTACTTACAATTTACATCGTAGCTGCATGTTATTCCAGAGATTGTACAGGAGCTTTAAAATAAAAGGACACTATGGTCATTCCAAGATATCTGTAGTGGGGAAAATATTTTTTCACAGCACTCTATCGATGATGTTGTGGCTACGAGAGAGTCTGCCTGCACTGAAGTGATATTGCCCAGGGGTGTACTTACTCATGATGTATACTGTATGTAATATTTTTTGTATAGTTCTGTTTTGTTATACTCCAAATTTATAATTTATGTATTAAATAAAAATTAAAATAAAATATAATAAAAATGTGTAGTGTCTATAGGAGCCATGTCAGGACGATCCATATAGCAAAATACATATGGCCTTAGATAAGCAGAAATAATCCTTACACTAACACAAGCAACTTCTGCAACCACAGCTATCTTTCTGCATCATGTAGCAGGTAAGAGCAGATGTGAATGTCAACGCAGGTCCTTTCTAGAATCAGTGCTGACTATAGCATCAGCCAATGTCAAGGGGTTTTCAACTGCTATGTCTGCAAGAGACTCAGAGAAGAAGCAACATCATCCAGTCATACCTGGCATGGTCCTTTCCACTGAATAACCTCACGGACCGTATGGCAGCACAGTCTATGTCGAAACAGGCTCTGTTATAGAAGCTACCTTTCAGTCAGATACCAACAACATAGAAGTGCTGCCAGTTGAACTTAACAGTACTGTAGTGACATTTATCTACAAGTTACCAACAGCAGACTTCAGCTTTCCACAACCTGTCCCTCTTAAGCATGACAAGCCACAGATCATCATAGGCAATTTCAGCAGCCATACTGGTCAGTGGGGGTACAGGGACAGTCACAAGGAGGAAGCTGTAGAGAAATGGATTGATAGCAACCCACAAAGCCTTATCCATAACCCAAGCTTCTTTCATCCTTAAATATTGCCCACTGGCAAGCTAGTTAAGGCAGTCATCATGCCAAACACAGTAATCTTCAAAAGGCGCTTTAACTACAAGAAGGCAGATTAGAATGGATTCACCAAAGAGTTGGAACAGGAGGTGAAGAGAATAAGGCCAATAGCTCAGAACGACAACATATTTGTCAAACTGGTCAAGAAGAGAGCTCATACCACGAGGATGCAGGGTGGAATACGTACCTGGTCTTTCCAAACAAAATAGCTAAAGAACACCAAGAGTAAGTCACCATGTTTGAAGCTGATCCCTTCTCTAGGGAGACATCTATTAAAGGAGAGTCATGAAAGATAGATATGCATATCCAAAGAACACCAAAAAACATGGTATTCCCTCACTAAGTCAACTGATATTTCCAAGAGCAGCAAAAAAGCATGGTCAACTATTGGGAAGTTTCATGGAGATCTGAAAGCTGTTCCCTGCCAGTCCAAAGCTACTGCACATCAACTGCTGAATATGCATGCTCTGTATAGGAATTATCCACCCATGTGAGGAAAATCTGCACTGTGCTCCATGCCTGCTGCCACAAGATTACATTAGGTCTACACCCAGACAGCATAAGAGTCACATTGTGGGAGGAAAGACTTCCAAGTCTCTCACCACCTACATCGATGACACTCTACCCTAGTGAAGAGCTTCCAGCTGAAGCAGAACACAGATAGACAGAGTGGAAAAGTCTCAACCAACTGATGACTGGACATTGGCCAGTGCAAGGTTTCCCCCACAAATGGGGATATTTGAACACAAATCCAGTGGAACAAGTATGGACAGCTGAAGACCTTGCAGTGCACAATGATCCTGCACAGAAATGTGTTCAGCACTGGCTGAATAGCAATTGATGCTTTGCGGAATGGCTAAGAAGAAGGAGAATAGTATCTATACACTCTTTTCATTACACCTACATGTGTTTGTAACCATCTCATTTCAAAACCATGGACATTAACATGAAGTCAGTGTAACTGACCATACAGTGTTGGGAGGCATAGCTTCAAATTAGCAGACGAATTAAAGCTGCAGTGGTTGTCTTCCTAAAATGACTCCATGGATACAGTGCTACTTGTATGGTTCAGCTCTGAAAAACTGTCTTTCAGACTTAGCACAGGGGTTATCAATGGAAATTAGAATTTCTGTAAAAGCTCAGACAGTGTGCAGGACATTGCATAGCATCAGTCTCTATGGACAGCATTCAAGAAAAACACCATTTTCTCCTCTTCAGTTACACACTGCAAGTACATGAAAAGAAGCCTGATGAATGACCCAGATAAATTTGTTGAGTTGAATCCAGCCTCCAGAAGCTTGGCACATGAGGAATATTCGAGCATGATAATGATCCAAAACACATTGTAAAAATCACACAAGATTTCTACAGAAGGAAAAAGTGAAAACTATGACTTGGCCAAGTATGTCACTTTTAAATCCAACAGAATATCTTTGGGGTATTTTAAAGAGAAAGTTTGAGCGACACAACCCCTTCAGGAAAGACTAAGATAAAAAAAACTGAATGACAGAACATCTCTCCAAAAATTTAGCTTGTCATTTAAAAGACGGACAGGCATGGTGTTGAAATAAATGAAACGATAAAAGGCAGACTGACTTTTGTTCCATATAGTTCCTTCTGTTGGGCCTTGGCTTTTAATATGGAGAGTTGAAATTGTTAGTTTCTAATTTTATGTAAGAGAAAATTCTGTTCAACTTAAAGGCAATGTAATTTCTATAAGGTGATACAATACTGAATCATTTGAAAATTAAGTGACACTGCACACAGTTGCACTGAGCTTTGTTGTATTTTATGTAGAAAAATAACTGTTGAAATAAATATTTTAATTACTGATAAATACACAGTACACTGTATTCTGTTGCCTACTGTCTGTTATACTGAAAATGAGGAAGTGAAAAAGTCATGATAACTTTAAAACAATGCTGGGTATAAAGGTATTCTTAAATATATTCCTTGCCATAGATATTTGCAAAGTAACTGACCTAACTAATCTCATTTCTTCCAGTGATCAGCTGAAGGAGGTAGTGGAATCTTCAAATCCAATAAATTAATTTTGGGGAATCTAGTATGCAGGGAATCAGCAATGTTTATAAACATGGATAAGTCTTTTTCGGTATTTTTGTATATATGGTGTACTGTACACAGACGCCTCAAAATTAATCGTGCACTCTGTGTAACAATGCACATCTTTCTGACTGTGTTAACTCGTCATCATTCATGTAGTCGTAGGAAGAGAGACAGAAAGTAGAGAGCAAATACTGCACACAAAAACAGATGTTTTCTGCAGATATGACATAATTATGTATTTTCCACCACAAATGATCATGCACGAGTAAAAGTGAGCACACTTGTATTTAACTATTTATGACAAAATGTCACCTCATAATCTTCTAGCGAATCTAAATGAAAATCCCCCAAAATCCACTATCCTGATTAAAGTAAGGACACAAACATTAATAATAAGCAACGTATATCTGTATATATTTCTATTTACTTATTAATAGTATTTACATCATTTACATATGACACTTGAACAAGACATACCAGTTGTAGCAGTTGTCTGATGGAGCCTCCTCTCCTATGCTGGAATGGACGCCCTTGTCATCATAGCATCCACACTGGTCCCAGGTGACACACTTCATAGTGTCTTCATCAAAGTAGGGCTGGCTTGAGGAACACTGTGGATAGCATCCTGCAATACCGTCAATTTTTCAGTGTTAGTAGAATAACAAGTCAAACAAAATGAACGCAAAGCTTTTTTTATCTTTCAAAATGCTTTGCAAATTGTCTTTCCTTCACCCAATCGCATATACTGGTGGCAGGAAGATCCTCACCTTGCCCAATTTGGAGTTCAATTTCTTGCCCAGGGATACGTCTACATATAAAAAAAGAGGAGTTGGGGATCTACCCACCAATCCTTTTGTCAGTGGACAATCCACTCTGCCTACTGAGCCACAGTTGTTCCACCAAGGATAGACCTTGAGGATATTCAGAAAAACAGTTCCTGTTCTTAGAATAAACATTTTTTTAAAAATACTTAAAGAAAAGTGGTTCTGTTAATAGGTCTGTATTTCACAGACTTACTAAATTTTAAAAAAAACTTTTTTTGTCAGATTTTTGTCATCATGCCTGCGTCTAAATATTGGCCCTGCACAGTTCTGTGGCGTTGGGGTTGGGAATACCATATGCATGTCAAAAAACAACATCAGAAGTACATGTGATCAACATTTTTATCGTATGAACAAAATGGCCAAACAGTTGACACGACTTGCACTTTTAAAACAGAAATTCCACCAGTCCAGAACATTACATGCTAAATGCTAATGTACCTTCCAGGTCAGTGATGAGCACGGAGCAGTTTCCTGATGGATTCCTACATGTCTTCATACAGTTAGCGCCACAAGGTTTGTAATGCCACTCACAGCCACCAGGGGAGTTATAGTAGTCGCAGAAAACAGCTGCAAATGATAGAATAAGTGCTTATAAGCTCTTGGTGCAAAAGTCAATGACAAAAGTCATTTGGCCAGTGATACATTTATTGATTTTGATACAGCATCAAAGAGTGCCCCTAAATCCTCAAATCCTGTAGTTCCGATTTTCCCGATATGGCATTTTCCAAACTTACGGCACAGGTTTGGAGTTCTCCATTTAATGCAGGCCCCGGCTTGATTACAAGCTTTGGCATAGGCAGCCACAGCAGTGCAGAGACACTCACAGTCCCCACCATTGTCACAAGCACAAGAGTCTCTCACACAAGAGTCATAGTATGGACCAGGGTCAACCTTGAACACAAGATAATGTACTTAACAGAAAAGCAAAGTCAGCCAATGTGGGCAAATGGGCAGTTGCCTATATTTGCACAGTGTTAAAGACAGAGAAGCAATAAAATGTAAAACATTCCGCAAAGACTATGGCAGGCAAAGTGGTAGTGTTTCTGTATGTGAACATGTGGATATGTGAATATGTTCGCCATCACCATGGTTACCTGTGAATGACAGCTCTGGAAGGTGGTACTTGTGATGATGCTACACTGTTTCTGAGACCATGCTGCCCGGTAGCCATTAGAGGTACAGGGGTCACTGACTAGTACGGCATTCGGGCAGCTGCCTGACACTTTCCAACTGTTGCCAAATTGTAGAACGTCTGCCACTTTCTCCTGTGAGCGTGTGGTGAAATCATTCCTACTGTTGCCATCATAGTTTCCACACAGACCACAGACTTGACCCTGCGAGACAAGAGAAAAACAACAGCAGAATTTATTGCCATTCATCCGTGGATGGTGAAGATAGACAATAGGTGGCCTAATCCATGCAAAGTAAAATTTATCATAGAGGCTAACATAACAAACCTTCCCTGTTCCATTTCTCAGATGCACATAGAACTAGAGTTATGTCCAGTAACTACTATTTGTCATTGTTTTTACCACACTTGGAGTCATACACTCCAATGCAAACAGACAGGCTGAAAGGACTGATTAGGGGGCTGTTCCTGTAATTGTACATCCACAATTTTCCTGGAGAATTTGTTCCAAGTCATTTACATAAGTTCAGTTGTAAGTATGTTACAATTTGCATAAATATGTTGTGAAAAATATATTGGTGAATGTGGAACAAAATGTTTTGATGTTTCTGTGAAAATTCTGCTAATGTACATGACAGTAAGCTAGCCTGAAATGAACTGGCTTAACCAAGTATATTTAGTGTGAAAGCTTGTTGCCAATCAAGACATGCAGACTTGATTATTTACCTGGAACTGTGAGCTGATCGTGATGAAAAGACTGGTCTTCTTGTCCCACACGAGCACAAGGCCAGGCTTGATTGTCACCACCAGGTAAATACCCATTTTTTGCACTTGAGTGGAGTGCTGGATGCTGCCCTTTATCACCTGGAATTCCTCATCATCAAGTTGGAATTCATTATCCTGTGGGCATCAATGACAAATAACCACACATTTATTTCTGTACCATGTAGGCAAGATGGAAAAAATAAACACTTGCTCAATGAACTGTAAAAGTTAAATGCTATTTTGTGAAAGGGAACTCTAGTTCCCTAAAAGCTGGGGGAAAAAACCTGCCGCTGACTCTCACTCCAGCTGTTTCCCGCACAGCTGCCAACTGGTCCAGTGCGTGCCAAAGGTAACGGTCTGATGAAGCTAACAGTTCAGCGCCCAGCTTTCCTGTTGACAGCTGAGGTGGCAGCTTTCCTTTTTTTCATTTTAACTGATGTTTTGTGAAGCATTGCGGACATAATACATGTATATTTATAGTGACATTTGTGAAAGTTGAGCTTGATGTATCAAGTATGTTTTTGATATTTAAAAACATAATTTAAATTGCCCTCTTGACCCACAATTAGCAATTTTTTTTTTCAGAAATTGAAATTTGAGGCTGTGCTTGAATGACAATATCTTGGGAACTTTTAAAGATATAAGGCACTGGCATTTTCACTGTTGTTTCTCATCACACCACTAATTCAGCATTAGTAGATAGCCTAATGCAAGTAGAACAGAGTTCTGAAGTTCCAAAATGCTTCTCCAAATATAACTAATATTTTTTAAAATATTGGCATATTTTTCATTTTCAATCCCCAATTTGTAGACTTTTTTTTTTTTTTTTTTTGAAGAGACTTGTCATGTAGTTTGTATAATTTATTTGGGAATGATCACTGCATTAGGATGATATCAGTAAAACATAATCAAAACCAAATACATCTGTTGATCTGTTGGGATAACAGAATGTTTCTGGTGGGAAATTTTCGTGCCTTGACCTTTATTTAGTGGTAATCTGAGGTATTTTTGTGAGCAAGACTTTAGTGGTACACTTATTATGATCATTGTTGACTGGGAATAAACTTGACCTTCAAGACCAAAGCAACCAGCTGCAGAAAGTTGCAGTGTGAATGCATGTGTATTTATACTAACTGCTTACACATTTCTTAAGCCTTCAAGCATCTCTTCCAAGCATCTGTTCCTAAAGGTTGAAGGGTAATGCATTGAACTGATGTGTAATGTCTAATAATACAATGTGTAATATATAATGTCTGAAAATAGTGTTATTGCCTGTGTTTAAAACATATTTTTATTAGTTATATTTGAAGAACCAGTTTAGAACTCTGTTCAGCTTATTAGGATATCTAACAATATTTTTGTGGTTTAGCTTTTTATACCTGTTTAATCAGTAGATAAAGTTGAAAATAGCAACATTTATTTTCCTTTTTATGATCAAGTATTGCATATTAAAAAGTATTCTGTATGTTTTATTACTACTATTATTATTATTGTGATGTACAACTACATATGGTTAAGATACTATGATTAGTTCATCAATTATTTTGTTAATGTGTGTTTAAAGATGGGACTTTTTTACGATGGATTTTTTTTTTCATATTTCAACTCTACCATAATCAGAGATTTTAAGATCTTCTTGTCCAATATTGCACATTCTGAATTGAAGGCATGATCAGAAATTACATTAAAAATTTCAGGCTTTTGTCTCTAAGAGTTCTTGGGATACTGTTGTTTAAACGTAACCTTAAATTTCAATGTGCTACAAATGTGCTGCAAATGGGTCGACGGGCAAATTAAAAAAAAAAAAAAGATTTTTTTGGAAAGTACTTGATAGATCACTTTAAACTTTCATAGACACCATTTTAATTATCTATAGTTTATGATTAGTTTCAAGAAAATCAGAGATGGTCAAGCAGAAGGCCCCTTATGATTTCAGATGGAACAACCCTAATATTGTTCTTAAAACTTATGTTCCAAGTCTAGTCAAATTTCAATTTAATGTGACCCCATTTTTTTGTTCCCCCACTAAATACGTAATTTTAAAATTGCTTGATAAGATCTATCAGTCATGATGGAAAAAGTTTAGCAATCAGAACTTAGTAACTCGCTGTCTTTACTTCAGTATTAAACTGATATTTGGATCCAGTGCTTGTTTTAGAACATGTGCACAGTGCATGTTGGCTTTACCTGCAAAAAGATCTTGATTGTCTTGGAGCACGTGGTTCCTGTGTTTCCACATGGCACATTCTCAGTGTTAATTCTGAAGGTTCCACTGCTCTGATCAGTGCCACAGTAGTCCTGGGTAAAAGACAGTCATAGATGCAGTTACTCCAAGTTATAGTCTTTAAGCTTTTAATGAAAACAAGCTCCATTATTGACACAGTTTCTGCTCTGCATTTTTTTCTTCTTTCTTTTCATTTACATACAGTAGATGCCTTTCTCTAAATGAGTTTATATTGGCTGTGGCAGATGGGTTTTCAATATTGTAGAGGTCCTAAACAAAGAAGGAGCAGCCACCCAGTTATTTGATGAAGAGCTGCAGACGGCAGACTGCACACCTTTAATACATCAGTAAACTAACCAACTTTACTGTTGTATTCAAAACTACTCGGACTGTGGTCAGCATGAAATCAGAAACAGGTTCGTTTAGCTGCACAGTAAACAGATGCATGAGTTGCCCTTCTGTTGTGTTTCTCATGGAGTGCCAGCTCAAGGAGTGCCTGTTTTTTTTTTTTTTAATCACAAGTCCCATTAGCCTGGTTGCCACAATTTTTTGCCCAGTCAGCCAAGACTTAACATCTAAACAACATCTAAGAGTTTACGTCTATAAACTTTGTACATGTGTCTGGCTGCCACTTTACCTGGAGGAGTGTGTATTCACACTGTCCATTGAAGTCGAACCTCTTATCATCAAATGTGATGTAGTGACCATCGCCATAGATTCCACAAACTGCATCACACACATTTGTGGTACATCTAAACTTCCTTCCACTGCAGACACTAGAGACACACACACACCAAACACAAACTATCAAACAAAACTCAGAATTATTAGTAATATCTATGCACACTGAAATATAAAGATGCACTCTACTCTGTTTAGTATATATTATAGTACATGTGTGCCTACCGCCACGATCGTGGTCCTAATAAATCTTCAGTTTGTGGTAATACCAGAAATTGGTGAACTGTTGTTTAAATTTGTCTACTACTACTTGTTTCCACTGCCTGTAATATATTGAAAATAATTTGTTATCACTGAGACCTGATTTGATCAAAGAAAAACAAAGCAAATGTGTCAACTACTTCTGCACACTAACTGTCTACTTGAACACAAGCAACAAATTATTGAACCATATAGAGTCAGTGCTTTTCTTTTTGCATACTTTACAGTGTTGTAGATTTCATTTTTAATTAATATAATTTGCATTTCAGAGGAAGGCAGGTTTCTCCAATTTTTTTTTGTAAGTTTTGTAAAAATGTACAACTGAAATATCTCACTGACAAAACCATTCAGACCCTTAAATCAGTAATTTATAGAAGCCCCATTTGGCAGGATTTACAGCTGTGGCTTGTTTCACACCTGGAATTGGGCAAAATGTCCAAATTTTTCTCACTGAACTGCCATCCTTAGGTCTCTCCACAGATGTTCTGTAGATTTAAGTGTGGGTTTAACTAACTGAACACTGGCTGACAGCTGTGTACTTGCATGTGGAAAGGAATACATATTTATTTCCTCTTTGGGCTTTTTGGTGGTGGTTGAAATCACTTCACATAAACCCCATGTGGTGCTGAGAACATGCAACAAACATGCAATATGTTGCTTATCATTACAACTTTGTATATTATGTACAACACTGCAAGAAAAATATATTTTAATCAAAGGATGTTTGTTAAATAACCATGGGTTCCTGTGTCCAGTAGGTGTCGCAATTACTATGACTTAATATTGACAAGTAGGTCTGTTCAGGTCAGGATTCTTATGAAACATATACAATTTGGGGAAGATTGAACACTTCTGAGTAACAGTAACTTCACAGCAAATCATCAAAATTTGCCACTCCAATGAAAAACAATATTTTGGCCTGTATTACACTGGGTTTGTTTCAAGACATGACCAGTTTCGTATTGACTGAGCAACTGTAATACACATATTGTAAGAGTGAAAGTGTCCTTTCCTGATTCCAAAGTTCCGAATCAAAGAGCCAATCAAGACTTTTTTTTTTTTTTTAAACTGATCAATGATGACTTTATTGTTGTTTTGTTGTTTTATTGTGAGCCTTTGTTTACATTGACTATCACATGTGTCAGAAAGGGAGATTCCAATTCTTCTTCTACTTGGTTGGAAGGGGCATGGGATAAAAGGCTAAAATATGCAAAAGGACACAAATATTAGATTAAAGGCCAATGGAACGGGGTAACTACTGTGGAGTGATAAATCAAAGTTTGAGATGTTTGGTTCTAGTTGCCAACAATATGTGAGTGGAGAACTGCAGAGAGGTAGAAGAAAGAAAGCTTTCAGCCCTCAGTGAAACATGGTAGAGGGTCTATAAGGGTTTGAGGATACATTTGTGCTGCCAGTGGTGTTGAATTGATGGAATCATGAATGCTGAAAAGCACAGTACAACTTTGATTCACCATGCCATTGCAAGCAGGTTTATTTTTCAGCATGGTAGTGATCCCAAACACACTGCTGATGCAATGAAGTCATATTTGGAGAAACAAACAGCTGAAAAAACACTGACAGTAATGGACTGGCTTCCACAGAATCTAGATCTGAACATTGTAGGACAGAAAATTAAATAAAAGACAGCCCAACACTAAAGAAGACCTAGTATTCCTCTTTAATGTTAGTGCTTATGGGACATTTCTATAATATATGACAAAATTACTTCAGAAAACTTAAGGACTAAGTCCGCCCAACAGAGTCTGAGATGTGCTCAGTGCAAAGGGAGGTCACACTAAATGCTGACTTCAGCCTGCAGCAGTCATTTTGTTTTAAAATTTTTGTGTTTTTACTGCAGCTGCAGAACAACGTGATTATTTCAAATGAAGTGTGAAATAGCAGTAAAATGACAAATTGTAATGAAAGCTGACTGGATACAGCTGAAGACTACAAAGGTCACTTAGATGTTTCCTGTTAAAGGTTTCCACATTCTGAGGCCAGAGGAGCTAAAAGGAGTCGACACAGAAGCTGAAGGATCCGCTGGTTGGAGGCATAAAAACCAGAACATTTAGAAAAGAATTGTACAACATGTTGGGAAGCCAACAGGCAGAGCGGAAAGCAGAACATCAGTCTGTCCTGTTGTTCACTGTTCAAAAGATACACATTGTCTTATAATAAAAAGACTGAGAAGCAATACTTATGCTCGTGACAGCCTAAAACAACAAAACCTAATGGGGGGGCCTACAAGCTTTACACAGTAATTTATATATTGTTTATATATTGACGAAAGAATTGTCTAACCTATAAACAGCTAATGGTTTTGACTGAAGTCTTTTCCTTCCTTCTTATACACACACACACACAGACACACACACTGGTGAGTTTGTACAAACCAGGTGTTGCAGTCCACCACCAGTGTCTCTCCAGGCTGGTAGAGCTTTGAATTGTGCACACATGGACAGCTGGTCTCATTAATGCAGCCTCCTTTTCCATCTGACAACAGGCCGTCCGGGCACCTGCAGCCTGATATACATTCTGTGCTGATCTGCATCCAATCAAAGTAGAAGGCGAGAAGACTCAAAAAAGGTCCGTTCATGTATGTCTATGTGTCTGACGGAACTGACGTAGCTTTGCTGTACTTACACAAGGCATGTCCAGGGTACTGCAGCTCTTCTGGCACTCAGTCCCAGTGGTCCCTGGTTGAACAGTGGAGCAATTGACGTACACCATGGGAGCAACACAATCTGGTGAGACTGGGAAACAAATACCAAAATCAAATATTGAGAACTTAACTGGTATGATGAAAGGTATAATTATCATGTCAAAATTTAAGATGTCTTGTGCATAATTTCATTCACAATTCCCTGCAATTTAGCGTGAACACATTTTTTCAACTGAAAACTTCATTAACTGGAAGAGAATTTAAAATGCTTGGCCACTCAACAGGCCTCTGCAAATAGTGACTTTGTCAGAGACAATAATTCTCAGTGTGACGTGTATTGTAAAGGGTTTAACAATAAATCTTTTCATCATTCACAAATGTAGATTAAGCATGTTAGCATTCTCCTGACGGTATTTGAATTATAGAAATTTGAATGTCTGTATGTGGAAACTTACCTAGCTGTGTTCCTCCCGAACAGCTCAGAACTCCTTGTCTGCAGACACTGTAAGAACATGTGTGGGTATGTCAGAAACAGTGTTAACTTCAAACAGTATGCTAAAATCATTCTTTACCTGATCTAGATAGACACACAAAACTCCTGGTCAGTTACTCCCTCCGTAAACTTTACCAGATATCTGAAAATCCACGCTAAGTTAAAAAACATTTTGATTTAGGACCAAATACTTGTAATGTTATTTACATTGTCATCGTGACCATCTCACAACACCTCTGGAAAAACTTGTTTCCTATTTGTACAATAATGCCCTATTGTGTAGCTTATACACCGTACTGACTTACTCTTCATTTTATCTGTGTTTTAGAATATAAAGCGTACAATTCACACTCTGTAATCCAGCAAGAAAGATCAACTCTTGACATCTCTATACTGTGGGGCTCGGCATAAAACTTTGTCTACTTGATTAATCCGCCACAATCGGCATATGTTTGTCTGTGAATCTGTCTGTCTGTGTGAAATATTACTCAAAAGCGGACAAACGGATTTGGATGAAATTTTCAGGGAAGGTCTGAAATGACACAAGGACCAAGTGATTAGATTTTGGCAGTGATGTGGCTTATAATCTTATAATCTTAGTTAAGGATTTCCCTTTGCCAGATATAGCCGCTGGCATGGCGTCGCTGTTATGACGTCAGTTACCTGCTGACCATCCTACTACAAACTGACAGTGATTTATCCGTCGGAAATCATACAAGGAACAAATGATTAACCTGTGGGGTGTTTCTGAGTCCTTTCAATTCCTGCCGCCTGCTACATATTTAGGTCACGCGATGTAGCAAACCCCAGCCAGACACGTGAAGTTCAGCCGTCAGCCTTATTTTGAACACAAATTCACCTTTCTGTCCTTCACTCATTTCTTCAGGAAACACCGTCAGAGCTTGTCTCCATTGCAGCTAAGAGCTTCTAAGTTTAGACACATCCTTTGCTAGACAGCAACAGCGTGGAACCGTTTTCTTTCATCTTTACGTGAATTTTCGGACTTTTCGGCAGAGGGTTCGTCATGTCAAAAAGGTGCTTCTTAGATAAACGCTTCCTGTACCGCTGGAATGGTTACAAAATAAAAGCTCGTAACATTAAAAATGCGCCTTTAAAATAAAAGCATGTAGGGAACGGTTATTTTAACACTAGCAAAACAAAGGCTTGCCAAAAGTGATCAACAGACCTTTATGAGAGTAATTTACACGCAGTTCGGTATCCATACATAACATGCACATGCATAACACACGCCTGTGCTCAGCGCAGGGTCATTTCTTATTAAAGATTTCATTCGTTGGAAATGATACGTCAACTGAGCAGCCTTGGCGGAGTACTGCGCTCTCTGAGTGCTTTTCTAGTTTATATTTTTTAAATTATTTTTTGTGTGTGTGTCTAGGACAAGCAGATAATAAATTTACATGCCCCAACTCACTGGTAAGTTTATGAAGTTTTCCAGTGGGTGAATCTTGCTAGGAACAGTGTATATATATATATATATATATATATATATATATATATATATATATATATATATATATATATATATATATATTTTTTTTTTTTTTTTTTTACCACCCCAGAGTTAATTGACATCCTGTCCTTCATTCAGGTTATTCATTGCTGCATAGTAAATACACTGAGAAAGAGCAAGTATGTGGCAATATTTTACATAATTCTGATAAAAGTAGCTATGAAATCAGATTAGGTGAGAGGTGAACATTACATTAATTCAATTTATGTATGTTTGCTTTCTGTACATACAAACAGTAGGAAAAAATTTTTCAAAAATTAGTTAAATGGTTTTACATTACAGCCTAACACTAACAATACAAATAAACAGATTTTTTTTTTTTTTAATTAATGATTTGTTGGTTTACCAGCGTGCTGTGCTAGGTTGAATTTGGTGGCTCAAATCTGGGCCATTTGACAGCAAATTTCTGGGCTGCATTTGTTGCAGCCAGCCCTGCTCTATCAAACAACTTATAAATCAATACAATAAAAGAAAAAACACGTCTTCATGTTATGTTTCACTCATTACTCTGTTCGTTTTAATGAATAACTGTTTCATTCAGAGTAATGATTTAAATGCCTCGACTGACCAATCAGGAGTTGAGCCAAATATCCTGCAGAGCAGGAACTGCTCACAGTTCAAATATTTTACCTCTGAAGAACATTGGTAATGGTGTTCTTTCAGGCTCTACAGTCCAGCGAGGACAATCTTTGTCACAATTGTAGCCAGCTCCCATGAAATCCATCACCCTGACTCAAAATACATTTTGAGAGTGGCTAAGCTACAAATATAGCTAAAAGACCTGTACTGCTACCATACATGTAAACCATCATTGCAGTTATATCTAAATCCTCAACAATAAAGAGATTAATCACTGATCAGAAGCACGATCAAGGACAAGTGACCTCTGTGCTTGGGAAAGTGAAAGATAAGTTCACTTGTCTTTTGGACAAGTGCCTCAAAAGGTTTATTACAAGCCCTGTATTCTGTTTTTACCATGTGGTGCCACCTCTGCTGACACTCTGTCCAGAAGGAATGGTGGTGTCTCTATCGTAGCATGGACAGTTTGCACTGGACACACAATGCCCCTCTTCATTCATGTAGGTTCCCTCGGCACAGCCACAACCATCCACTGGGGTGATGTTTGCCTGGCAGGAATGGTCCGTCTGGCTGAGGGAACGGCAAGTACGATGGCAGCTGCTCATGTTGTAGGCATACACTGTTTCTACTGGACATGTTTTAAATTGACCTGTTGGGAAAGATGAGTGGCACTAAGAGAGTATCTCTTCCAGAGGAATCTTATGGTTCATCTTGGTACAGTAAACTGACATGCTCCCCTCCACAAGTATTGGAACAGTGAAGCCAATTCCTTTATTTTTGTTGTAGACTGAAAACATTTGGTTTTGACATCAAATGATGAATATGGGACAAGAGATCAATAATTCATCTTTTATTTACAGGTATTTACATCTGGATCTGATACACAACTTAGAAGATAGTCCCTTTTGTTTGAACCCACACATTTTTCATACCGTTGGAGGGGAGTGTATGTCAGTGCTGATGTACAGACACTACATATAGCAGAACAAAATCAGTAATTTTGCATGTCATGTGATTATTTTTTCCTTCTCATTTTTACCATATTAATCATTTTGCTTTACAAGTGCTATGAATTTTACAAAATCTCATGAAATGTGCTTCTGTTGTTGGTGTAGCATGTGACCAGCTGTTTACTACAAACCCAGCATCTCTCTTGTAGAAAACTAAAACAAAATTCTCCTTTAAGTTTTACTCACCACAAATGGTTGTCCTCCAGTCACTGAGGTGGATTCCTGCCGCTGAGCAGGCGAAGACGTACGATGAGACGGCAGCACACATGCAGTCCTCACTTTTTTCACAGTTACAGCTGTCATACATGCAGTTCTTCAGGAAGACACAGTAAGCATGGAAAGATTAACAGGAGGTTAGTAGTTTCCTTTTCATTGAAGATTGTGTGGGCAAACTTACATCTTTGTATGTTTCAGGCCGAACGACAGAGTGGCAAGGAGCAAACACTCCCTTGGGATCAGTTAGTTTGGAGCACCAGAACTGGGCATAAGCCTCTGAGACACAAAAACATGGAGAAATGAATAAACATCACATGCCATGAAAATGACTAAATGAACCTAAAATGTGGAATGGTAGCATTTTAAATAAAACTACATGACATTGCACATTTTACATGATATGATACGACATCTCATTGAAGGAGAGACTCTATTTGTACCCTTGCTGATGCCCTGGCTGCAAGGGTTGTCAAAACGCGCACTGATATCAGGACAAATGGCTTTGGTTTTCCAAGTATTGGCGAATGCTGCAGCGGTGCCCTCCACCAGTCCACTCTGCCCCACGAAGTCATCATTCATTTTGTCATTGAAGTTCCCACACAAACCTGTTGGATGAGGTGGCACATAATTACACAGATACAAACATTTAATGACAGCTGAAGAATTCCTACCTAAATGCAAGATTTAGTGGCACATAAAAAATTGGCAGAAGCCTTTTCCAAACACTGAAACAATAATGTAGAGGTATACCAGAGGTTGCTCCTTTGAGCGACGTATCAGCTGAAATGAACACCTGCATCACTGGGGACAGCTGGATCGTCAGTTGTATGCCCACCTTGGTGGTTACGTGGATGTAGAAGGAAGACTGCTGAAAGGCACTCAGCTCAGCTGCAGCGGTCAGAAGACATTAAAAAATGAATGTTACATCCGTTTGTCCAGTCAGTCACAGAAATATGCATGTGATGATGATGTGTATAAATATGGAGCCTGAGACTTCTCTCCATCTTAGATTGTAGCCATTCTCATGTTTATCTGCTGATCTTTACCTGGGTTTATGCATCTATGTGCATCCAAGTCATCAGTACTAATTCAGAATTCTGATCATTTTATTTTTAGTTCTGCACACTGAAAGACTATGAACTGATTTTGAGGCCTTTTTCAGTTTTTTTTCAGCAGGCTGTCTTTGTTCTGTAATATGGAAAAAAAAATTGAAGTAACTTACGTGTAAACAGTGGAAGCTGAGAAGGAATTTGGTTTACAGTGACCTTTCCAGATGCCAGAATTCGTACCTGAAACTTTGTAGAAAGATATATTTTTGATTATACTCAAGCATGAGTTTATCACAAATACTTCTCGGATTTGGTTTAAAGTCAGACCATGTTGGTGTGTGCAGAATAGTATTAATATTATCTGGTACGACATCAATCAGAAAACTCTAATACCATTTGATTTGTGGTGTAAGAATAATCATTTTTGGCACGCTTTTCAAGGGTTGTTTGAGCGTTACACTGTAGCCCCTTTCAGATATGTGACATGGAACATTGCTGGTTTATTGAAAGCATAAAAGGGATGATATTCTGTCATTAACCCTCCTGTTGTCTTCATTTACAGGCACCAAAAAAAGTTGTTCCCTTGTCTGAAAAAAATCCCAAAACTCAGCAAACAATTCCCCAAATTTATAAAAATTTGCAAAATCTTCAGGAAGGAAATTCCAAAAATTCTTTAAAAGTTTCCCTTAAAAGTTTTTTTTTAAATCCCCAAATTTGGCAAGAAATAAAAATTGTGAAAATTAAAAAATAAAAAATGTAAACAAAATTCGCTGGATTTTGGTTGATTTTTTCCCAAATGTTCTTAAAGAAACATTTGTTTTAGCATTTCTTTTTTTGCACCTAAAAATGTTCAAAAATTTACCCAAAATGTTGAAAATGTGGAAGTTTTCACTGTGAAAATGTAGATTTTTTCCACATTTTCAAACTTTAATATGGGTCAGTTTGACCCCCAGGACAACAGAAGGGTTAAGCTTCTGTAACACATAGGTCTGTTATCCGTTAACGTTCCTCACAGAGCACGATCACATTGCTCTGCGGTACGCACATGATGTTTGTTATTCACACGAGACTAATCAATCCATCAAGTGATTTATAAAACATAGTTATACAATAAAAGACTAATCTGAAACTAATAGCAGCTGATCAAAGTCTCCAAGTAACTAGTAGTGGAAGCAAAAGTTCAGGATTCAACCTAAGGGCGACTGCAATGTGACAAAATATGAAATTGCAGCTGACCAACTGACTCTGTGTGATAGCTCACCTGTCTGAGGTGAAGAAAAGTTCACAGCTGCTGGTATAAATTATAGTTAAGTCTAATTAATGAAGTTACTTCTGTTGCTTTGTGTGTAAATACATGCAGCTCTCTCTCTCCTTGGAGGTACTCGTTTATCTTACTGCTGTCTGATGCTGCAGGTTTGTGATAAACTAAGACGAAATAGTCCTAAACAGCTGGAAACTAAACTGTAATTCTGTGTATTACAGCTCACCTGCCTAATCTGAAGATATGTAGACCTACGCAATGTGACCTGCCGTTGGATCCTGGTCTTGACTGATCTGCTCTCAGCGATAATTTAGAATTAGAAGAATTTAATTAGCTACCAACACTGTTGTTCAACGTGCAAATGTGCACCAGTCTCTCTTTGGAAATGCTCATATGGATCCTGCTGCTGTCTGATGCTGCAGGTATTAAACAAAGTCAGAGCCAACAGTTCCAAATAACTGAAAGAAACAAACTTCAGCTCCTCTTAACATCTTGTGGAGGAAAACACTCAGATTATATTCTTTATTGGTGAGTATCATTAGCAGTAAAGTGTTATTATTATCAATATTGCATTTTGTTGCCTAATTGATTTGAAATTGTAGACTAATTTGAGTGAAAAAGGGTGTGCTGTGATTCTGGCACCCAAACTGTGTATTCAGTGTCTCTGTGTAATGTCTTTTGAAGTGATGGAAATGCAATTTGATATACATCTCTATGTCTGGCGCTTACCTTAGAACTGCCGTATAAAACCAGAGTTACAGCTCTCAAGCATGTCCTCGTGTCAGCCATACCGCACTTCTCCAGGTCCGCCAACACAGTGTATACAGTGCCATTACTCGGCTGCAACACACATTTAGTCAGAGGAAGTCAGCAATCACAAACGCTAATCTGATTTGGGACAATTATCTCTGTTCACTTATGCACTCATGTCATACAGCCGTTCTCCATGTCGATGGATTATGGAGCCATGCTTCTGGCTGTGTGTACTACCTGAGCCAGAACATAGGTGCAGTCCCCGTGGAAGGTGTACATTTTTCCATCAAAAGTGTTGATATGCGCCCCTCCTTCCACAGAACAGGTTCCTGGACAGTTCGCCTCCTGACACTTCCACTGACCACTGTCACACATACTGTCAAGACACAAACATACACACACGTAAACATTATAAAACAGTTTCATATACATAACTTGATCATTTATGGGTCATTCCATCTTAAATCATCATAAAATTCTGCTCGGCCATCAATAGTTTGCCGGAAATGTTTACAGCATAAAATATTGATATTTAGAAAGATATTTGTAAAATTTTAGCTTGATATATTAATCTCTTCTGACATTTAAAGAAAAAGACAGTTGACACAGTTTTAGCCATTAAATTGTAATGAAAAGTCCCATCTTTCAGCACACATTAGCATAGAAATTGATCATGCAGAAGTGAACTTCAAACTAATTAGTGATGGCTGAATAAAAGACCCTTCATGATTCAACATGAAATAGCCCTGATATGGTGAAAATTATGTCACTACATTACTCTCACCATAATTATGATATAAAGCTTTGAACTGAACTAAATATATCAAGGGGAATTATTTTGCCTTGACTCCTGCATCATTTGCTGTCAGAACTCATATGTTTGCTAGAGTGAAGAGACTAAAATACATAGATTATGCGGAGAAACATATGAGCAATAGAAGCCCTTCATATGCTTGCTACCTGTAGCTGCTTCAGAAAACTACCAAAGCAAGCCACATTTTCACAAAACGTGTAGAAAGAGTTGAGCAATGTGTGTTCCTTGATTGGTTTCTCTACTACTTTTAGTAAGGCACATGCACACTCAAATTAGTTTGGTGATGATGATTGCAGTTATATTTATTTCTATTTAGAAAATCTTTATTTTTACCAAGATCCACAGCGGTAGGAGAAGGACTCTCCTGACTTGTAAATTTTGTTGCTGTGCAGACATGGACACTGGGTGACTGTAACACAACCACCGTTACCAATGTCATCGAAAACCATTCCTGAGGAGGAGAAGAAAAACAACATTCATTATGCTTGAGTTTGTGCTTGAGAAAGGAATGGCACTGCTTATACTTGCACATAGTACATAAAGTTCAAAGTGTGTGTGTGTGTGTGTGTGTGTGTGTGTGTGTGTGGATACCAGCAGGGCAACTGCATCCATCATGGCAGTGACTGTCACATGTCTGGCTGGCCTGAGGGTTGGAGCAACTGTCAGGACACGAGCTGCTACACTCCAAGAACTCCATGTTGTATGGACATTCCTTGTCTGTAGAGACAAGTTTGAATGTTGCTGTACTACTGACAACTAAACAATTCTGATAAATGTAAGGAAAACAACACAAATTACACAAGGCCAGAACATTCAAATTGACAGTACATGACTTCTCTTACAGCAAAATGTTTCATTCCTCCATTGTTGAGGCTTGCCACCTGCATGGGTACACTGCCTGGAAAACTCTGAGATGGTCTTGCACAGAACGGAGTCAGTATTGTCTGTGGAGTTGCACACATCCGCCATGCAGGCTTTACTGAAGGATCCCACATCAAGTAAGCTTTGGCAACTTTTGAATGGGGCACTGGAGAAGGTCTGGTCACACAATTGCTGAAAAACATACTTCAGTGTAAGAGATACGACCTAAGAAAATCAAACGTGTTATGTAACAGTGTGAACACTGCCAGTGCCACAAACTGAACATTGGACTGTTGACATAGAAATAGTAGAGAATCTTAGATGTAAAATCTTCATTTTACATGGCATAACATCTAGTATTCTGAAATGCTTCAAAATCATCAGTATTACTGAGTATTTCCAGGTTTACATGAAGATTACTAACTGCATACTGGTGACTTCTGGAGAGGCACTGCAGGTCTTTCAGGGACATGAATGAACCTCAGTCAGAGAAATATATCTTATCTTATCTTATCTTATCTTATCTTATCTTATCTTATCTTATCTTATCTTATCTTATCTTATCTTATCTTATCTTATCTTAGGTGTTATACTGATCTACATCTGTTAAAAAGGTATAACTACTGCCTTAAATGTTAAAGTTGTGGCACATATAAGACAGAATAGCACTTCTTACCCTTTACACCTGTAACCTCAAAAAATGTCAGACTGTGTTTGGAGTATGATGAAGCGTAGGGAGTTACCTTATCACCACAGCTCAGGTTCAGGTTCTGATCCGGCTCCTCACAGCTCTCTGTGGGCCCGTTCACCTTGTGGGTCTCTGCATAGTCTGTCACAGATAGTGCAGCTCCTGCAATGCAGTTAATCACACAACAACGGTCACTGTGATTTGTCAGCCCAGAATCTTGTGCTTACATCAAAATTTGCAGTGTTTTTTCAGAAAAAAAAAGCTTTTTGGGTTGTGTTTTTGGGTCAGTTCGTAACAAACTATAGGAACGTCAAACAATTTAAAATCGTGCAGAAATTGAAGAAAGAAAAGAAGAAAGAAAATGTCATTATGTTCACATGCATGCTGCCAGTTCTTCTCTTCCTGAGTAATTAAATTTACACAGAAATTCATGTGAATGACAGAAATAACATATTTAACTCTCCAAATCAGTATAGTTCAGTCTTAATCTTGAACACTTTTTTTTTTCTGATCAATAACTGGCCTGAATTTGAAAAAGTTAAGATGGAAAAAACAAATACAACCTCTTATAGTAGGAATACTGGTGCTGTTCATTAGTTTAAAAAAAAAAAATTCATCCACTGATTCATGAAGTCAGTTTTTGTTGTCTGTATTTTTTACCTTTCATTTTTTACATAACAATATACAGCATATTATCCCAAAATAATACCAAAAAGGATCTTACCGTCTTTCGTGAACTCATTGGATACACCATCAAAGTTTCCACAGAGTCCACATGTCTGGTTGTGATACTTGCTACCTATTTCAATCTGTGAACACATCCCAGATATACAATAGTTACTCTCAAAATCACAAGACAAAAGATAATTACAGCCCTACTCTGGCTACTGATTAAACACCTGAAAGCTCATCTCCATTTATCAAGATGAGATGTTTAGACATTTTATATATATGTAAAATGAAAATGAAGAAAATAATAACAATAATCATGATAAATAAATAAAGTCACCACCCAACCTCAGTGAATTGAATTCTATTAAGTATGGAAAAATAATCATATCTAATCAGAAAATCCTTTAATCACATCTATCTTTTTGAAGTAATGTGCTCAGTCACATGTTTACTGAAAGGCTTGACTTATTCATATTGTGTGCTAATCTCTCCAGGACAAATCCCACTGTATGAATATACAGTGAGTCATTGCTGTTGTGCAGTGAGCTTTGTTTAATGCTTCTCTCTATTACCTCGGCTATACAGGTCTGTGTTTTGAGCTGCTGTAACGGTGAACTTTCCCCACTGTGGGATCAAGTTTATCTTACCTTATCTTATCTCAACACCACCTTTTTTTCATCACACTAAATAATGTGTCACCAAAGTGCAACACTGTGGCTCCTGTATTTGGTTTTAATAGCGTTTGGACAACAATGGAGTTCTGTGGCAAATAAAGATAAGCTGCATCACCTGCAGAGGCACAGGCGGTACTTGTTAGTGAGATAAGTTAATAGTGCCTTTAGGCCTTTCCAAGATATTTGTTGATAATACTAAAATGATCAGATAACATCAGTTATTTCCTTCAAATCAAACATCTTGAGACTGAGTGTTTCTTTAGACACATATGCATACAAAACACTAATGGATTATAGATTCAGGTGGTGCTGAGGTGTTTACAGGAGGCTCAGAAATTGGGAGAGGCATGTGTGCATATGTCAGAGTAGGCTTCATACATCAAGAGAGTCATCCAGGTTCCAGATCGCCTTGATCCCCAGCTTGGCCTCAACAGAGATACTAGATGTGGTTGCTTTGACAAACACCCCAGATGAGATGTGTGGCAGAGACACCCTGCAGCAAATATAGACAGTTGTATGACAATGAAACATCAAGCAGCAGCTGAGACAGTAAGTTAAAGGGAATAAACACTGTAGTAAGGGATAAACACTGTACTCATTTCAGGCTTCAGCCATCATCACAGTCAAACAAAAACGTATAAACTCCTGTATTCTTCTTTGTATTACTGCTGTGGTCAGTTGGACGTAGCGTACCTGATAGCAGGTTATCATTACTTGTTCAGTGACTGCCTTTAAGGCATTAGTAGCTGTCAATAACTAATGAGACCTTCACAGTCACTTAACGTTAACCCCATGAAACATTTATGGGGACATCTGAAGACTGAGAAAGCGTTACAAAACAGTCTCTAGAAAATTATCCCATCATATTGCGACAGCATTCCTTCTCAGTTTTTGGATGAACTTGTCAATTACATCACGCTCAAGCGCTGCTGTCATTAGAGCAATCAGGTGACAAAACAAATGCTAACGTATTGTAAAATGAATGTAAATTTTTGGAGAGATTGATCATTCCACTCAAATTGTTGATATTCTCATTTGTAATGAAACAAATTGTGTTCAGTTTGAAACAAATCTAAACTAAAAGCACTTTTGCTGTTGGTCTCAAACTTTGAACCTCAGTGTGTGTCTACACAAGTCGTTCATATTGTAGCTAAACTGACTGAAACATGCTTTACAAAGTCTGAAGGATCTTTGGAATTGTGAGCAAATGGTTTTTGCACTTTGAGTTAGTAGCAAAAGACAGATTTCTCCAGGATCACTGAGTATACTCATCTGTTTATACAGACAATGAGATGTGACTGAAAGCCCCAGAAAGCTTTTTTTTGGTCAACTCAAAGTACACAACAGGACAACAGAACAAGACATGCAGTACTGCAGCACTGAATGAGTATCAATGTATCATTTGATAAGGAAAAAAATGAAAACAGTGTCTCAGAATACAGCTCTGACCATCATTAAATATATCTATTTGTAATTGACTGGTCTTCACTGAACTTACTTTATGCCATTTACAGTCACTGCGCTGCTAGTGATCTGTACCACAGAACCTTGCAGCTTCATGACAATGCTGGTGATGGTGTGGATGCTGTTGACTACACTGCGCCTCATCTGAATGTTAAAACTTTCATAGCTGCCCTTGCAATGTGAGACCAGGACATGGTTACAGGGGGACGTCAGTTGGAAGAAGTCTCCATCCAAGGTCTTAAAATGAGACTGCCCCCAAGTTGTACACACTCGGCCGATGTGAGATGCATTCACTGGTAAACGTACAAAAAAAAGTCCCATTAAAACATCATTCTGAATTGACATGAAAAGTTGAGCAAGAAACAATATTAAGCATTGGCACAATTACCTGAACTGAGGCTTATGGTGTTTAGAGAAGGAACAACGGTTACTGTGGAAAACAGAAAAAAATCATATTGTATTCATTTGAATGCAGGAAAGAAACTTTTTCCACAGATTTTTTTTACAAGTTAAAATAACTAATCCCTAACAGGAAATGTACAAAATACCCAAACATGATATAAATAATCCAAGATGAAATTAATGAAACATGATTTTTTGTTTTTTAACCAAATTAGCCTTTGTTTAAAGAAACACACAGTCCTCTCTACGACCCGTTACAATCTTAGTGCATCTGCTGAGAGTGAAGCTGTAAGGAGTTGTCAGGTCATCATTTACCAGTCTGAGAGAGTGAGCCGGCCAGCAGCACTAGTGGGATGAGCCATAATGTCGTTTCAAGTCCTGCAGTCCCCATGTTGGTCTTGAGGACTTGCATACCATGAGAGGACTCACCTGGAGGACAAGTCCCTTTATAACCTGCCAGTCAAGGCGGAGCTACATCGCACACAAGATTATTATTTGTGTAGGCAACAAAAATGTCATGATCTCCATCACAACTTCTTCATCGAGCAAAACACATAGCAAAAAGAAGAGTTTAATCTTTTATTATGCAAAAGCTTTTGGCAAATGACTCTTAGAAATCAGTGCTTGTACACTAGAACAAGGTAGAAAGAGCTGAAAAAAGTGATAATAACTTTAACATGGCATAAGGGATTGAATGGTTCGTTAAGCGTAAGCTTATCTGCAGTCATGTGGATGAAAGTTAACAAGAATCGGTTTTGGTTTAGTATTAAAAAGGTTAGGGCTGACGTAAATCATTTCATTTTTCAACATTTGAGAAAAACCTTCAAACCCCAAACTCAACAAAGTGTTTCAGTAATTTAAACTAAACAGTATGAGCCTTTGCTTTGTCCCTGACTTTAGCTATATTTCAAGGACCAGTGTGTTAGTTTTAGTGGATTTATTGTCAGAAATTAAATTAAATTTTATGTTATTTATATAAAATATCATAAAGTATGTCATTTAAAACCCTTCCCATAGGAAGGAGGAGACCTTGTCAAATTATACAGAAAAGCCCAACAAATTAAAAGTCTCTTCTGGATTCCCTCTCGCCCAGGGAAGGCAGCTGTCTGCCTTGGTTGTTTGGGGTGAGGTTAAAGGGAGGTGAGAACATAAAATCAGATAGAAAACAAATAAGTAATGCATAAGGGAACAATAAACATTTTTGAAGGTTGGTGAGGGAAATGACTGCAGATCAGAAATCTAAAAAACATTAAAAACAAGATATGAGAGGACAAAACACAAACAATGGGAGAGAGGAGACACAAAGTTAGCGGCATATAAATGTATAACGAGAACAAGGAAAGAATAGGAGAGGTCTTTATCAAGAAGGAAAGTCTTAAGACTTATCTTAAAAATAGAGACAGTGCCAAAGTGCCTGCCTCTGGTTTCACAGGACAGTAGCCTCACAACTGAAGTTCCTGTCTCCCTGTCTGCTTTTGCAAACTTTAGGAACGCTAGGAAGGAGCTTGGCCCTTAAGATTGTTGTATATGTTTGTAATGATTCTAAATTTGGTTCCAGATGTTACAGAGAGCCTCTTACTGTTTCCTGTCAGACCTCTGGCTGCAGCATTTTGTATCAGCTGGAGGTTTTAAGAGAATTATTGGGACATCCTGATAATAAGAAATTACAATAGTCCAGCCTAGAAGTTAAAAATGCATGAACTAGTTTTTCAGCATCACTCGGAGACAGGATGTTCCTAATTTTTACAGTATTGTGCAGGTGAAAGAAGGCCATCCTTAGAAACTTATATGTGGTTGAAGATATGACCAGCTTGGAAGCAAATGACAGAACAGCTAAAACCATTTTTTTTTATTAAAAGGCAATAAAGCTAATCATGGATCTTATAAAGGTTAAACTGCATTACAAATAAAAATCAAAAAGAAAAACTCATGTTGACTGATCACAGAGTCAGCTTGTGCAGTTAGCTTTTGAGAGTGATTTCTCGCTAAAGTGGAAAAACAAATCCAAAGTCTTGTCAGCAGTCTTCTAGAGCTGACTCTTATCTGTACTATTCATTTTCTATGTAACACAGAAATCAGCATAATTGTACAACAGAAGTACCAAACAGATTGCTGCGGACTTTGGGGCTGATCAAGTTTATTCTTATTTCCTGAATTGAATGCAAATCACTCTGAGTTTGTCAGCCTGCTGCATTTTGGCTGATTTATCATTCAGATAGTATAGTGAATTGTATCCTACAGATCCTTTTAGTTTGCCATTACAGTCTTGTGGGCAGAAAAATGACACACAGAAATGTGAAAGGCTCAATATATTTCCACATATGATGAAACATAACAACTGAGCTTCCCCCATTATGGACACAAAATGACACTTGTCTTGAAAATTTTGTACAAATAGCTCAGGTTTAAAAACATTTAACTACAGCACAAAAATACGCTGGTTTGAGTCTCTGTCTTTCCCTTGTGGTGTGCCTATTTGGTTTACTGTCAAAATCAAGTAGTAAACTATTTAAAATGTCACTGTCCAAGTTACTTTTCCGTTTGAACATCAGTTCCTTGGAGTATTGGAACAACCCTGTGGGTTCCAGTATCAGACGTAACATCACATTACTGACTCACATCCTGATCAATGGAGTTTTAGATCTATCCTCAACAGCCTGACACCATGTCCTGTTTACCACCATGTATTCTGATGCACTGAATCGGGGTCAGAAAGGCTACTTTTGTGGCTTTCCATACGAAAAACATAATCTATGCGTTTATGTGGAGACTTGAAAGATATTATCAAAATGCTACATGTCGATAAACAAATAAAAATGATGCACATCTACCAAGCAGTCAATGAATTAAATCCTGTTAATGGAAAAAAAACATAACAATCCCAACCATATCTAACTTCAACACCACATTTCTTATCAAGTGCTTATTCAATTCATAAGACGTCTTAATATTTAGCAGTCCGCACCCATCAGTTTGGAAAGTGAACACAATATAGGTCATTGTTCAGATATGTAAACATTCTGTGTGTTGCTCTAAGGAGGGTAAGGATTGTTAAGTTGGTGTTGATCTGGAAAGCCTACGTAAAGCCACGGTGACTCAGCTCGCTCTTTCCAGGATATGCATCCTGGGGTGCATCTTTAATAAACAATGCTCTATCTTACTAACTAGAGTATTTGTGTAATGGCATTAAATAATTACAGTAGGGTAAGTTCTATGGGGTTTACGTGCCATTAATTTACTGTGGAAACAGAAAATCCTGTGTTGTTTTGTAATATGTTCATAAATTGTGTTCTGAGAAGTTGAATTCCATGCACAGCATCTTAGAAGGTTTGATTTTTACTTTCAATTTTACATGAAGATTTTTTTCATGGGCTGCACAGTGGTGTAGTGGTTAGCACTTTCGCCTTGCAGCGAGAAGATCCCTGGTTCGCATCCCGGCTTTCCCGGGATCTTTCTGCATGGAGTTTGCATGTTCTCCCTGTGCATGCGTGGGTTTTCTCCGGGTACTCCGGCTTCCTCCCACAGTCCAAAAATATGCTGAGGTTAATTGATCATTCTAAATTGCCCGTAGGTGTGAATGTGTGAGTGCTTGTTTGTCTATATATGTAGCCCTGCGACAGACTGGTGACCTGTCTAGGGTGTCCCCTGCCTTCACCTGAGTCAGCTGGGATAGACTCCAGCCCCCCCCACGACCCTAGTGAGGATTAAGCGGTGTATAGATAATGGATGGATGGATTTTTTTCATGATAAATATATTTTTAATTAACTTCATTTCTTCTTTCTAGAAGACCAGACAGGTGTTAATGATGTGAAACCACAGCTACACTGCCAACAGTCAGTAAATAGCTGGACAATTGACTTTGCTCCCACAACTCCCATCAAGTGACCTGAGCTTCAGGTAGTCCTGCATCCTTCCAGATCCATCTATCCATCCATTGCCTGTACGCTGCTCAATCTTCATTAGGGTCGCACTTAGAGTGAAGGCAGGTCACCAGTCTATCTCAGGGTTACATAAATAGACAAACAATCACACTCACATTCACACCTACCGACAATTTAGAGTTACCAATTAACCTCAGTGTGTTTTTTGACTGTGGGAGGAAGCCGGAGAACCCAGAGAAAGCCCACGCATGCCGTCGAACCGGGGGTCTTCTAGCCACAAGGCGACAGCGTTAACCACATATCCACTGTGCAGCCCCCCTCTGCAATCCAGTCTCCACAAATAATTCATAAACAACTAAAATGCATTCTCAAATACATTCTGAAGGGAACATAATTTAATTTTGAAATAAAGGTAATGTGTGACCTGTGATGTGGTGGGAAAGGCAGCCAGTTTGATGGCATAAGCCAGTGACTGGGCTTTTGCTCACTGCTGGACTAAAGACCATCAGTTTGAGTATTAACTTTTGCTTTCTGTCCTTTACTTACAATTTTCATTCGCTTTTTGTTTAAATTTAGGAACAGAAGTGCTATGGATAGGGAAATATAATTTGCTTGATTAAGGTTAGACCACAAAATGATTTGGTCAGGGCCGGGATAATGTCATGTTTGGGTTAAAATACAGCCTTTTCACTACATGATTGAAGCTTCTCCTGCAGTTATCTGGGTTACAATACATTTAATGTATTGGTTGGCCAATGATTGATTGACTGAAAAAGAATGACAGCAGAGCAATAAAATGCATGGCAAGGATACATTGATCAGAAAAATATTTGTAATATGTTACAAATAAAGGTATTTTGGTTGAAAATATGTTTCCCTCAAAAAGTAATTGAGAATGCAGTTTAGTTATATAGGAACAGGATACTGGGTGGATACTGAGTTGAGCTTGCCTTAGTGTTAACAAATAATCTGAAACTACCATCCATCCATCCATCCATCCATCCATCCATCCATCCATCCATCCATCCATCCATCCATCCATCCATCCATCCATCCATCCATTATCTCATAGTCTCAGGGGATGCTGGAGTCTATCCCAGCTGACTTGGACAGGTCGCCAGTCTGTCGCAGGGCTACATATCTGAAACTACCAGTGCAGTAATAATATTACTTGGTCTGTTTGAGCTAAGACAAAAATCTCTTGATCAAGTCTTGTTTTGAGAATGGAAGCTTGTTGATGAGAGTTTTGTTGGTTCTGTTATAGACAAGTTTGAAACTGCAGTATGTCTGACGACTACATTGCACAAAGAGGACTCATGCTTTTTCCTGCTTGATCTGTATTGTTTTGGCCGCTGTAAATATATGTCTATTTTTGTATTTAAAAGTCAAACAAAGGTAAGTACAAAATGTGCACATTTGCTCTGTAGTATCTGCATTATTTGTAAATTCTGTTACAGTGCCTATAAAGTATTAGGAGTAGTAGTACTAGAAGTATTCCTAAAAAGCAATGTCAATTTATTAAAATATAACGTGAAATAAGTGATTGCACTAGTATTTGCTCCCTTCAGGTCAGCATTTAGTAGAGCATAGCCCTAATGCAGTCACAAATTCTCACTTGGATTGAAGTCTAGGCTCTGACTGAACCACTCCAGAACATTCACATTGTCTTTAAACCATTTTCTGTAGCTTTGGCTCATTGTCTTGCTGGAAAACAAATCTTCTCCCAAGTGACAATTCTCTTGAAGACTGCATTAGTATTCATTTCTCCCTCTGCCTTTACAAAGCTTCCAGGCCCTGCCTCAATGGAAATTTATAGCCAGGAGTACTGATCTACCAGTTGCTAGGTCTTCCTGATACAAGCGTCTTCATCCTGCAATCACAGTACTCTTCATTTCACCACCAGCTAGCTGCACCTATGTTCAATTAGGTGAGACACTTTAAAGCAGATGAATACTCTAACAAATCTTTATTGTATAGTTTGAATTAATTAGCATTACTTTGTTGAAATCAGTTTTCATTTTGTCAGTTGTTTTGTATGTGTAAATTCTTGTCCAAAAACCCACGTTAAACTGACTATTATTTAATGTTAAACAGCCAAATTTCCAAAGTCAGTCAAAAATAATAATTGCACAATCTCCTTTTAAACCACCAGTACTATCAAGTTTATCTTTTAAGAGTTTGAAATAATGTCAGTACATGCAAGCAATACAATATTAACTACAGTTCTACAACTTAAATCATTTGATCTAAACCCATCAGGGAGTCTTGAATCTCCATTTTCCAATATGACAAATTCAAAGCTCTTCAATCTCTTTACACTTGCAGATAACCTAAACTGTTCCTCAGTGGAGTTTACAAAATCAAAAATTATTTAATTTTCTCAAGAACATTTTAACTTTGAAAATGTGTTTTCTGTGTTTTGGGGCTGAAAGCAACCAATTAAAAAATCTTCCAAAGAAACAAATTACTAATAATTAAAGAAAACATCTTAGATTGCACACATTCAGTGGAACATTACCAGACTGATCCAGTGTTGCACTTTATGGGATGTGCTGCTGACAAGAAGACTATATAATGGTACAAATCTTATTATTCTGTCTAAGCAACTTCAGCCTTCTCTTCCTCTTGTTTGCTTTTAAATCACTATTATTTTAAAAGGATGACTCAGTAGATATAAGCTGTGTTTTCACTTGTTCTGGTGAAAGTTGTTGAAATTATCACCTTTCAAAGTGACAATTTCTATGTTGACTAAGACATTTCAGTATCTGAGTCAGGACAGTCTGGCTCAACTTTATTTTGATGCTAAGATTTTTTTGTCAGTCTTAAAAACATCTTTGTCACATTGGCTGACATTTTAGCTCCACCAACATATCTGTCATGTCATGTCTGTCATTGCAGAACTGAAGGTATTCCTTAAAGAGTTAAGAGTACAAACCAGCTGCACACTTCACGTTACACGACTTGGAATTCATTTTTGAAAGCTGCAAGAAAGCAAGCATTTGTACAGCCTCACTTCCAGAAACTGAAGTCAAGGTGAAATTTTTATTTTCAAAATGAAACAGTATTAACTCTTATTTGCATTTCATTAGAAAATTTGAATTCATAATGCAGGGAAGTGTGCAGAACAGCTTATTAACTCGCTGTGGTTCCAACATGAAGATCAGCTCTGTCACTTTCTCAGTTAAACATGTTTGAGGCACAGTGATTTACTGCAAAAGCAGAAGAGTTTGAGAAAAAGAAATCCAGCTTGTTGGCAGGTTCAGGATTTTTAAAAAAAAGCTGCTGAAATACAGAAATAAATTCTTATGCTTTGAAAACCTACTTGTGATTCATCATTTTGGTTTGCCAGTAACACCCATTTGCTTGAATGATAAAATTTAGTAAGCATCTTGTTAAGCAGCAGTCCCATGAAAACCCGTTCGCTTCAACCATTTGTCTGTGAAAGATGTTATGTGGAGATGTGTCCTGCATTGTAGTGATTTGCCCAAAGGTACAGTATCAGATTGGGAGTATTTATGTGTATTATTGTGTTCTAGGTGCTGTCATTGGCTTCTCTGTCATCATAGCTCTGTCTTGATCATTCTGTGAGACCTTTATCTCACAAATCCTCGGTAAATACTCAGAGTTAGGAAGTAAACTGGAAGCAGGATGTGGCTGCGGCCTGCATGTATGGAGATGACAGGCTTTGACGCAGCTGTTTGATTAATGGGCTCTGACTGACTGAGGAGTGTTTCCACAGGTCAAGGTGAAAGGCAACGTGAAATACAGTTTTATATTTGACTAACAACCACGTTGTGATAGAATCACTTTGTTCTCATGAAGCCCATACACAAACACATTGAGTTTCCAAGCAGTACCGAGAACGCAGAGTAAAGTTCTCCACATTATTATCCCAAATTACTCCAAACTGAGTTAACATCCACCAGTTAAAAATGTAAAATATAATCCTGACAAATGTGTTTCTTTAGTCTGTTTTACTACAGATGATATTGTTTGAGAAGTCAAACGAAGCCCAGTTAATGTTGCAATTTGTCCAAAGTTGAATTACAATTCCAGAGCATACAGTAAGACTTCTAGATGAAAAAAATGTCATGTCTTACACACAAAATCACAAAATGCATATGTGTAACAACAAATTTTAATTGTACTTTTAGCCAATGTGTTATTTTCCATCTATGTATGTATGACCGTGTGGGTATATTTAAGTTTAAAATCTATTTGCAGCTGACACTCTTACTAATTCAAAAGAAATTCAATCATTCACATTTAACCAGCATAGCTAACACAACATTCTAGCTTGTCTTTCAGTGGGGCAACAGCTTGACTCACACTTTCAAGCTATGTAGAAGTGATTTTGACCAAGAAGGAGAATGAGAGAAGCTGCATCAAATGAAGTGGTCTCCACAATCACCAGATCCTCAACCCAAATAAGATGAGTAACTAGTGCTTAGTGTATGCAGAAATACCTCCAGCACTGTTGGGAAGGCATTCTGGGTGACTATCTTATGAATCTGACTGAGGAAAGAGTGTCCAAAGCTGTCAATGAAGAATCCTAAATCTTAATATTTTGCTTTATTAACACTTGCCTTTGCTTACTTCCTTTATTTGTTGTGTTATTTTATCATTTTTATGGCTTTTGTGTGATACGATGTAGAAAGTAAAGTCAAACTTTTGAGAGATACTTCTAAAATTTATTGAAACTTACTATTTTAAAGAGGTAGATTTTTCTTGCCTATAAAATGGATTCTTCTAAGAGGAAAAGGATAGGGATCAGTCAGATATACATAAAGTAAGAGACCAGGACCACAACTGACAGTATGCTCTTTATTATGGTGAACTTGGTGGGTTTACAGTCTTATCTAAAATGAAGTACTACTACAAATAAATATGGAAACATGTATTCAGATGAAAAGACAGGTTAAATTATAGCCACTGAATGATTAACAATCAAGCTTTGAGAACATTGAGAAAATCAGGCACTTTGAAAACAGGCACTTTAACTATAAGCACATTATGACAGAGTCTGTGTAGAAAGCACTTTACTAAAATAATAGCACCCTAGGGTAGGTTTAACCCAAATTAGCTTTGTTTAAATCCGGCTTATTTATAGCAACCTTGTGTAATCTTTATGAAATTGTTTGTTCATTAATATGCACTGTTGCAGCTAAATAAATAAAGAAAAGAAATGAAATGGTCCCAGAAATCCATGCTTTTTACAGGTGACCAATGGGTACGTTAGCTCCGTTTTTTCCTTTATCTCTTGCGTCGATGTGGCTTGCTGCTGGCGGGGGAAGTCATTGCACCGTTGCCAGGTGCAGAGCACTCCGTTTTGAGACAACCACAAGCATCGATGTGGGTGTAAGTGTAGGTGACCTCAGTGTTGTCAGGGCAGGAAAGCTGGATCTGCCGTTCAGACGTAGCCAGCTCCTGGCAGCAGGAACAGGTGTGCTGCAGAGAGCTCATTTCCGCAGAGTAGCTGAGGAAAGGAGAAAGGGTAAAGGAAGGTATGAAAGAAAGAAAGCAATAGGTAAATTGGAAAAACTATATAAATAAGCCCACAAAAATAGATGTTTCAGACTACAGAACTATGAAGTTTAGAAAGCTTGTCGGGAAGGTAATTTTGTGATTTAACCTTTAAAGTCACATTTATCTAGCAACTCAACAAAATATGTTTCAATCTATAATTTCTGTTTAATTATTTCTGATATTCCAAAAAATCTGACACATAACCATCAGTTTATTACTCATTGCCAGTATGATGGAGCCAGTGAAAACACTTGTGCAATGTATCCTGTGGCTCTGAGGGAACTTTGTCAAGCATGAGAGAAAAAACGAGTCTTATAAATGATTGATTCTAAAATCACTTAAACAGTGCCCTACATTTCTTTAAGTGCCTGAATTCTGAATGTATAAATTTATTGATTGTATAGGGCACTCAGCTATTACAAAATGGAACAAAAAGCTTTGTGTCTTAAACACTGCTTCCTGCCAGCAGTGTTGTGAAATGACTGTAAAATAACCATTACATGTTGTATTATGGGAAATGTAGGATTGAGCATGACTGAAAATCTTCAAAGTTTCAAACTAAATTCCTTAAAAACTAAAAGTGGTTAAATGTCATGCACTAATTTTGACAATTTTACCATTTTTCCTCCATTTTCTACCAAAATTCCTCCAGCTGCAACAACCTCAAAAACCAAAACAGTGATTTGGAGATATTAAGAGCTTTTCTAGGCACTGATGATAAGGAAAGAGGAGACTCACAAAGTGGAGGTACCACATGCTCCACTGCAAGATGTAATGTTAACCAGCTGTCCGGACTTGCAGCCTTGGTTTTCCACATATACAGGAGTTGTGGTCACATTGCAGGGATTGTTCTTAGGAATACCTAAGACACACAGGGGAGACATATGTGAAAAGAAGCTAACATCTTATTTGACCTCATGCACTGATCATGACATCTGTGAATCCTTCACCAAAAAAAAAAAAGAAGAAGAAGAAGAAGAAGAAGAAGACTTTGTTACAACCACCACTGTATGTTGTTGCTTTCTTTGGTACAAACCAATATGGAACAGGAACTGGAACTGAATCACGTTTTTTGCACTGAATTTGTTTTGAGAAGGTTTATAATGAGATATTTGGTAATGCATTCCATAATGAAGCAGTCTAGGTGTGTTACAGATAACTTCAATATCCATTACAGTGTGGTCTGTGAACACTAAAAAGGAACCATATGACTCAATAAGGCCAGATATTGAAACTAAATAAAATGTTTCTGATATTTTTCAAATGAAAGGTTAGTAACTCACAGTTGCAAATCAAACATCTGAATAACCGGCAAATAGAAAAAGTGTTTATTGCTCTCTTATGCATTGTTGGTCTGGTCTCCATCTGCTGTCCTGTTTTCTGTCCTCCGTACCTTCACCCCATTCGAGGCAGATAGCAGCCTTCTCTGAGCCTTTTTTGTCCGAGTTTTTGTTTTTTTTTTCCTTCCTGTTTTTTTTTTTTTAAAGAGAAACTAAAGGAAACTTTGGATTTTGTTGGGTTTTGCAGTATACATTGTGTAAGGTCGTCACTCCTTGAGATGACATATGCCAGAAGAGTGTTCATTCTGAGTCAATAACAACCAAACCAAGGAATCCAGTCTTAATTTTCAATGGGTAATAAAAGCAAAGATGAAGTGGCTTATAGTATTGCATATAATAAAAGAAATGTTGCCTTTTCTACAGTACAATTTTGGTCTTTCAGAAACATCTTTTTAGTCTGTCCTCATCTAATGGTATTAGTAAGGTCAGTCTTTTATGTTATGTTTATTGACATTATTTATAATCTACTGCCACCTAGATTCTCTTAGACATGAAATTGAGCTTTGCTATCACCACAACATTTATTACATTTTTTATTTTTTTGCAGAGGTTCTACTGGTCTGGTTTTCATGATCACTATTGTAAGCATTATGGTAATACTTTATTTAAAAGCATACAAGGAGGATCTTTTTTAGTCTATGTCCTCCTTATTAGGGTAGGATTATGTAGGTATATGCAAGGTTTAATATTATATCTGGCAAATGCATAACAATGAATCTCAGGCGATGTTGCAGAGTAATAAGTAGTTCAACCAGTTACTTTGTACAAGAAATGAACAACTAAGGTAATTCCTTATATGAAAAAAGTAAAGCATTAGTAAGGACCCCAACACTGAATGTAAGTGTGAAAAATGTTTGAAATTTATACGTACAGATAGGGCAGCATCCGCCCGGAGCGATGGTCTCCGTTCCCTTCAGAAGACAACACATTCACATCAGTATTATCATGGCTCTAGGGATACACATTAAAAAGTGGCAGTGTGGTCTGTGTCTCTACATCTTGTCCCAGAAACATGAACATCAAGCCACCAATACATATTTTATATTCTAACTCCAAGAACTCAACTTTCACGTTAACTTTCCAGAAGATTTCTTGTGTGTTTCACTACTACCATCCATGTGAGCTAAGGTACTCAAAGATCAAATGAGAACTAAAAACTGGTGCACAGGTAGAATAAGGAGGACAATCTTATCAAAACTGCCACAAAATCTTTGTTGAGATTTAGTGGCAGGTTTGCCAGTATGAAATAGAGAATCGTTGACATCTAAAACTATACATTCAATTGTACTTGGTTTGCTGTTCAGAATTAGATAAATAGTTATTATCCTTTAGCTAAACTAGGCGTCACTGAGAAAACGAACATGGCTAATAACATTGATTTTGTTCTCCTGTGCCTTCCTGTGCTCTGGTTTCTCACTGTCTTCATGATGATGGTTTATGTGTACATGTGTGATGCCTACCGGTATGCAGTTGTTGATGTCGTAGGGTGGACATATCGTCTTTGCCTCAATGGTGATGTACTGGTTAGCAATGTGCAGACACTCAAACGTCACACAGCCGTTCCCATCAGGAGTCCAAATATTGCCAGGCTGAAGAACAACAACACAATTTTGGAACTCAGTGTCAGAACCATTGTTCTGTCCAAACTGTCACATGTGGACTGTGTTTTATTAGTCTTGATAGCCTTTGACTCTAAGCCATTTTGCCTCCATGTTACCATGTCTGTTATAATTTTCTGTGTGTGAGCATCATATGGCTATTCTAGTGTTCATGGAAAGCTAACTTGAAGAAGCTTAAATGAACATACCAAAGGTTTTGTAATTTAACTAGACAATGATGACCATTTTCCAGAGCTGAAATTGCTGAAATGCCTCTATATCAGGCAGTCCTTTGTTGATTATTATTCATCACAGATTAAAGTCAACATGCACACATTTTTTCTGGGAGACATTTCACCACATTTTCAGGCTGATTTGAAAAACCTCTACGGCCTTACCATTTACATTTAAAAACAATACAAGTCACTATTATATTCAGTTCTAATTGCTTACACAAGACCTACAATGCACACACACATATACACCAACCTTTAATGTCTGTGTTACGTTGTTTGGCAGTGTAATAATGCAGCTTGTTTGCACACAGTTCCCGCAGCAATGGCCAGAGTTGTTTTGGTACTCATAACCCTAAATTGAAGCACATACACAGCATAAATACAAAACATAACAATAAAAAACCTGCACATCATGAAGTACAGATAATACTGTTTGAAGTCAGGATTTACAATGATTGGTAGAAATTAGAATTTTTGTGGGCTTGACTATATCAAACAAATAATTCTAAAAGGACTGAAAAACATTTAATTCTTTCATTCCATTCAATTCAGTTTCATTAATATAGTGCCAAATTGTAACATATGCCATCTCAGGGCATTTAGCTATTATAGAGAGAATCCTAGAGCAATCATTTTGTGACACTGAAAGGAAAAGACTCTTGACAGGAAGAAATGTCAGACAGAATCAGTGTTTGTCTGTCCTGGCTGACTGGTTTGAGAGGAGAAAGGAGACAGAAGGTGAACACTCACGAACCTGCACAAACATAACTGTAATTGTAACACAAATGCTGTAATGTCATTTCCTTCTCAATGTCAGATTATCACAGAAACTCAATTTCCAATGATAACCCCTGTGCCAAGTCTAAAACATCTTTAAGATACAGTGGAGCTTGTTCATAATGAGTCTGTAAGAAGGATGTAAATTGTACCCAGGATTTTACAGGGCTCCAATGAGGAGACACTATTATGGCAGGAAAATGATCTCAGTCGGTTCTTTTTTGAGAGTTATCAGGACATCCTCTGCAACAAATGCATGGACCAGTTTTAAGCACTCACTTTGAGGCAGGATGTTGCTGCAATATTATGGAGGTGAAAGAAGGCTATATTGGACACTTGTTTTATGAGTTAAAGGACAAATCCTGGTCAGCAATAACTCCAAAGTTACTCACAGTAGAACTGGAGGCCATGGTGATGCCATTCAGAGTAATTATCTGGTTATATAGTGTGTTACTGTTTCTTTAGGACCAAATTATATAATTTCAGTTTGTCTGAATTTACAAAAAGAAACTTACAGCTCCACCATGTCTTTACGTCTTTAAGCCAGTTTGCAGTTTGACTAACTGATTTATGTCAACTGGCACGAGATGAATATAACTGGTTTACATCTAAATAGCAATGCAAATTTATGCACTGCTACCTAAAAATACTGCATAAGTGAAGCTTGCACAGAAGCATTCATCTTCAATTTTACTTTACCTTTCACAATTTTTCAACATTGAATCATGGTCAATATAATTTGTCTATTTCTATACAAGAATTAACAAAAAAAGAATGTTTCATTTCCAGCTGAGTATGAATACCTGAGTTCTACAAAGTGATCACATAAGTATTCACACCCTTTAAAGTAACTCACTTAATTTAACAAAGTCTCTGCCAATTGATGCAAGACGTCAGACAGTTATCGAAATGGAGATCATTTGAGTGTCTCAAGACGTTGTAGTATCAAGACTTCTAAAGTTTCTAAATCTAAATCTAACTTTTTGTGTTTTCCATGTATTTTGATCCAATTTTTGAAAGCAAATAACTGAACATACAGTAAAGGAGAGCAGAAAAAACAGATGACAGAGCTCTAAAAAGTTGAGTGATTACAAGCACTAGCAGCTACTACAACAATCACAATAACACTAATGGTATCATTTCAACAGAAAAAAACTGCCATGAATAATTGGGAGACAGTGTGGTCAAGGAAGGTGATTAACGGTGAAAGCTTAAATGTGAATATGAGCAAAACAGGTGGGAGGGAAAAGAGACGGTCTTACCAGAGGACAGTTGGTGTCACATGGGATAGAATAGCATTCTACTATGTGCAGGTGGCTGCTGGCATCGGTCTGGTTACTACAAATGCACTTCTCACATGGCTTCATGGGCACCAGGTCTCCAACCTGAATGTACAGGGTAAGAAGTTCAGCACAAAAAGAAATCCTGTCCTGTTTCTGAATAGACTAGAGTGTGCTCCATGGAGCACCTCTCAATATCCTGCAGTCCAGAGCAGCACCACTGTAAAGTACAACCTCAACCATAGACCATAAATGCTGACAGCATCAGTCAAAAAACTGCAGAGAATTTGTGGCTGACTTGATTTTGTTGAATCACGTTAACTTTGCAGATGTGATGGATATTTTCATAGTAAACATACACTACCAGTCAAAGGCATCAGGACTATGAATGAACACGTGGAGTTATGTAGTAAACAAAAAAAAGTGAAATAAGTCAAAACATGTTTTATGTTTTAGATTCTTCAAATTAGCCACCCTTTGCTTTGATTACTGCTTTGCATACTCTTGGCATTCTCTGGATGAGCTTCATGAGATAGTCACCTGAAATTGATGCCTCAGTGAGAATCTACAATGTAAATAGTCATGAAAATAAAGAAGAATCATTAAATGAGAAGCTGTGTCCAAATTTTTGACTGGTAGTGTAGGCTAACATGGAATGATTATTAAAAATGTGAGGCCAATTCTGTGTAGTGTCCAACTTCTTCCAATTACCAACATCAAAAATACTACAGAACTGATGCACAAAATAAGACTCAAAAGAAAAGTTAAAGAGAGAATTAAGAGAGTTAAATAGAATTAGCACAACAGAGTATCGGCACCATTTATTGTGCCGCATGCATCTTTGAGTTGTTGGCTGTTGAAAAATACCATAGTCCAACAGTCTGTATGCTGAAAAAGCCTTTAAAGATTCATTTGTGTTTTATTTTGGTCTCTTCATGTTCGTTTCACATGACAGTTGTAGATGTGAGATCTCACCTGATATTCTTGGTTGTTAAATACACACACGTCTGGTTTTGGAACTGTCAAGGAAACAGACAAGTTAATGCAAGCATGGTAAATGTTCTGTAACAGTCACTGTGGAAAATGTTAACCTGACTGTGCAATGAAGTAACATGCACATAAATGAGCACACTCACCACAGGAGTAGTTGACACAGCAGGCTCCCATTGTGGTTTTCAGAGCATAACCAACAGGGCAGGATGGTACTGAACCAGAGCACTGTGTCACATCACACACTGTTTAAATACAGAAATAGATGAATGAAGTGAGGACATTGTTTCCAGGAGGACCACTTTTACTGTTTGTGAAAATGAGAAAATGGCTCTTGATATTCTTGTGCCGTGGTCCCTGGCCCTAACCTTCTGTTCCTGTAATAGCCTTCATTTCCCTCCATATTTCTGCCTTTAGTTCATCCACACTAGAGCATCAAGGAGTTAACATTCTTTTCCCCCGTGGCATGCTACAGGTGCTCAATAGGGTTTAGGTCCAGGCTCTGGAAATCTTAAGCCTATTATCCTGTTGAAAGGTTCACTTGCATCACTTGAAAAACTTTCTTCTGACGGCATTCAAAATTTCATTGTACATTTTGTTAAGTTAATGATCCATCAGTAACTACAAGTTCTATGCAACTATACCACTGTGAGCACCTTAATGCTCAAAAGTACTATTCGTGCAGCCTGGTTGGAATTCTTTCCCTGTCCTTCCCCACACAAGCTGACTACCATGAGATCTACACTCCCCTCCAAAATGTTGGAACAGTGAGGCCAGTTCCTTTATTTTTGCTGCAGACTGGAAATACCTGGAAATAAAAGCTGAAATATTGATCTCTTGTGTCATATTCATCATTTAATGTCAAACTCAAATGTTTACAGTCTACAGCAAAAATAATAGAATTGGCTTTACTGTTCCAGCACTTTTAGAGGGGAGTGTATGTAATATGAATCTGAACTCCTCTTAAATGTGCATTGCTGCTGATGCTGTACCAATCTGTCTGTCTGTCTCATGCTCAATCATTACATCACCTGTAAAAATGATTCCAAGATACTTAAACAACTTTGTTTCAGGCTTGGTTGTACAAGCACCAGTCTGGAACAGTGGCCCTGGTACCTGTTACCGCCTTAGAACCACCCACAACGCTTCCTGGGACAAGTCCAGAAAACACATGTGAACTGGATGCTCAATCTCCCATGATCCCCCAAACAGCTCTGCAAAGGTAAAGAGCTGGTCCACTTTTTCACTGTCATAAGTAAATCCACATTCTGTCATGATCCCTGCTCTAGCCCCTGTTCCTCTCCATCCTTCTCCCTCTATTTCCCCTCTTTCTCCCTTCTTGTCCCTCTGCATCTGTCTGTGTCTGTTTTGACCTGTCTGTCCCTCTGTCTCCTGTCTCTCTCTCTGCTCCTTTTGCATCTCCTGAGCTGCCTGCACTGCTGACTGCAGTGATGAGAGATGGCTGCAATAATCAGCTGACTACCTGCCAGTAATCACCTCCTGCACTATAAGCCTGGTTCCTTCATTCACTCCCCACCAGACCATAGAATGCAATAGACACACATAGAAAATGCAAAATCTGTTTTTAAATACAGAATATATGAAGTGGAAAACATTTCTGCTCTTACCACACTTCTCCATCAGACAGCAACCATCGGTGTAATTGACCTTAACCTTGATCTGACCCTCTTGGTCACAGCTGGGGGTTTGCTGTGTTGGACAGGATATAGGACTGCAGGAAACCTGCAGTGTGTCTTCCTCACATGTACATTCCTTACAGCCTTCTATCCATGTTGTATTGGCCTAAGGACACAATATTTCATAAGAGTAAATAACTCACCTAAGCTTATGTAAAAGCTTATGTACTGTCATTGTCAACAAATGATTTACCTTTGCCCATTTTCCATTTGCCAGACGACAGATTTCTATTAGGAGAAAAATATGAAGCATAGAGGCATTAATATTCATTACAGCACTGGTTAACTTGTTTTGGGAGCTCAGCAATTAAAAGCAGAATGTATTCTCTTTGATATCACATCTCATAACAGTCCTTAACCTATCGAATGTTCTAAACAAATATGGCTGCATTTTGTGGTGCAGTCACTTTACATGTTCTTTTGTTTGACTGGGTAAGACAGCCAAACAGAAATCTGACTTCAGCTGTAGCAATCGCTCTAATGGCTTCAGTCTCAGCTTGCCTAATTGACAAGCTTAGTCTAATGCCACACAAAGCCAGATATGTTGTAGCGGACTGAGGAGCAGAACATTCCAAGGCAACATATAGATAGTCCAGAGATCCTTTCCCAAAGGTACAGCTAACCCAAAACTCACATCCAAATGGAACATCTGCAGATTGGATGTTTACTAAAGAACCATTAACGACTCTCTCGATACAACAGGATGCCTCCAACCTTCACCACAATCTGATGAGGGTCATAAAGTGTCAACAGTGAGAATATCCACACCTCTGGACAAGAGGGTTTCCATTCTTTACCGTGACCTTCTGACCTCCCTACTAAACATTTTAAATCAGACCCTGAAGGAAAAGCAGCATCGCGGGAGTGATGATCCTAAAATCTGGACTCAGTCTCTGATACCAGATTGATCAGGACCAATATGGAAGAAGAACACATCACATCTGAAGTGTTTGTGGAGAAGCACACATGAGACACAAACACACCCCTTTCTCTGTCACAGACCACAGCCATAAAGGCAGAGACACTTTTTATTCACAGCATATATATATTTCTTAGGTTTTATTTTTCTTATTATTGAATGTATATGCTTGTATTTTTTTATAGCAACATTCTAATTTTACTTTCATATAGCCTAAAGTCTACATTTTGTAAGTTTCTTCTTATGTTTACACCTTTTATTATTATCTCAGGAACCATAGAGCACCTCATATTAAGTTCTAAAGGTATTTGTCCTCTGACCTCTCCTGGACAGTGAAGCTGAACACCATCCCTTGGGAGGAACACGTCCATGATTGGTTAGATGCTGATTTGAATTTGGCTCCCTGTCCATCAGCTTTAATAGCTCGTTTGTTCCTAGCCCTGGCTAGTTTCCCTTCCCCTGTGTTACTCTATCCTCCAGTCCATGTTGAGCATATGTTAGTGTTTTGGTCCTGTTTGTCTTCCATAGTTTCTACTCGTAGTTTCCCTTTAGCCTTGTTTTCTCCACTCCACCCTCTAGTGTTCAGTTTTAGTTCTCCCCTTCCCTTAGTTTATTCACGTTCCCCTCTCTCCCTCCAGATCTGTTCATTACTTGCATTTTGTGATAAATTCCTTGTTATTGCATTTTCGGTGTGCTGACTTTTCTGTCTGCTCATAGGTCTCTGGCTTACTTCGACACACTTTTGCAACACAAATCTGCCAAAGTGCCTCCTTGTCTCTGCGTTCCTGAACAAACTCATCCAGCAGATCATCGCAGCTATACATCCTGCAGCGACCTCCCCCTCCCTACTACAAAGGCTACAAGTATCATTTTTCTTTAGCTAAATGGGTGAATTTACAAATTATAATTGGTTTTCCAATTCTAAAATGATTCTAAATTCATCACCTTTCTATCAACTGCTTCCAGTGATGATCACAGTAAATTAGTTTGTTTATCTGCATTCATTCATTCATTTATTCACTGTGTTGTTGTTACATCATTGTTGTTTAATGTTTGCTCTTAGGATTAATTAATAAATGTTTGTGTGCAATTATTGTCAGTTCTACCGTGTGTTTCTTTGTTTGGAAAGCTGAAGGCCAATAAAATCAGAGTTTACAACTTTTGATTATGAGACTGATCAATACAAGTAGATTAGATTAACTCATGATGATATATTAGGTGGCCTAGATTAAATACCTAATTGGGGTCCCTGATAAATGAATGCAATTTGAATCCTAAAGCGTAGTTTCTACAATTGTGTGGTACAGCTGCATTAGGCTACACATTTTTGCTACATATAATTGATCAAGAAGTTCAGAGTCTGTACCTATAAAAAAGCAAAAGTCATACGTGACTTAAATGTTGCTACCATATATTTTAAACTAGTCACTTTGGACAGTGTTTCTTCGCTTCTTGTGTTCCTGCTGTGCTGGGAACACTTCCTGGAAGTCCTTTTCTGTAAGGACATCAAGCACCATTTGTGTTGTGACCTGGATCTTCCCCACTGTATCAAAATGGCGACTCTTTCATGTCAGTTTAATTATAGAGAAGAGGAAGAAATTGAAGTCAATCAAATTTGGTGGGTATGGTAGGTGAAGAGGGTCTATTGTGTTTGTGTGGTAAAAAGATTTGACTCGGCATGATGGCATGCTCAGTTCACAGTTCAAGTCATTTACACCGAATGCTCTTCCTCAGGAGTCAGCAAGAGAACTGTTACCTGGGAGAAGATTTATTTTTTCAGTAAGAGAATGTGCCAAAATAAACAGCCAATGCTACACAGAACTGGTTTAAAGACAACAAGATAAATGTTCTGGAGCGGCTGAGTTGGAGTCAAGACCTCAATCCAACTGAGAATTTCTCTCTGGACTTCGAATGGGCTGTTCACCTCCAATCCCCATGTAACTTGATGGAGCTTTTGCAGTTTTGCAAAGAAGAATCTGAAAAATCTGCAGTGTCCATATATGCAAGGCTGACTGAGGCAGCAACTCACAGGCTCAATGCTGCAATTGCAGTGAAAGGACCACATAATAAATACTGACTTGAAGGGGTATAAAAAATTATGATACTTATCCCTTATTTCCTGGTAATCTACTTTTTAATCTACTGTTCATTTCAACATGAAAAAACACTTCTTTTTTTGTGTAAATTCTTGTCAAAAAAGCAGAATTAAATTGACCATTGTTTAATGTTGAAAAGGGAGATGAATACTTTTCAAAGGCAATGTATACCCTTAGCTCACTGCTACTTATTTGTCAGATTGTCTTTGTGTGTGACGCCACTGTTTCCCAGGCTTTTGATTCTTTATTTGTTGTTCTGCTGTTTTTGTAACTTCAACTGAGCTCTGAATTCTAAGTCAGCTTAGTTGTTGTTTTAATAACTTGCTGGTGTCGTACTAATCAGTCCTTAAACTGAACTGTGATAATGGAATATTAACTTGAACACAAAGGGCCATTGTTAAATATAGGGCATTCATAAATGCAACATAGGCATTTCTATACAGTAGTGTTATTTGTTCTCACCACAGGTCGGCACACATTCATATGAGCCAGAAGAGAGTAGGATGGTGCCATTTGGGCAGAAGCAACCCTCTGTTGTCACATTTGTCATGGCAGTGAACACATTTACGGCATAGATGAATTTCTGGTTGTACCTGCAGAAACAGCAGCATGCAATAAGGAGAACACGTCATGTTGTCTGTGAGTCTGAGCATATGGGAGTTAATAAAAGCTGATTGACTGTGATGAGCAATAATCAGGTGTTGGTGAACCACTTTACCAAAGATCACAGGTAGGTTCCACAAGTGGTCCACAGGCCTGATACGCTTTGGGACTTGGGCATGAATATTCTATGAAGAGAGATAAAGAGAGACTAAATGTATTAATTGCTCATTGCTTTTGTGGTGTTCCAGGGATGTGTTTTACTATGTAAATTAAGAGTATGTAGTGCTTAACATGACAGTGTATGTCTTAGTTGCATACCACAGAGTCCTTTGGTGGCATTCCTCCACTCAATGCACACTCCAGCCTCAGCACAGGCATCAGCATAGGCTTGTAGGCTTGTACAGCCAGTCCGACTAATGCGCGAGTGGCACATGTCAAACTCACAGCCCGTAACAAATGGGTTGTAGTTAATGATGTTATGGCAAGCTTCAAACACACTGAAGAAGACGAAATTCACAGTATGAGCACTTGAAAAAATATTAAATACATGGTCATATAACAAAACAATATTTTTGTTGTTGCCTCTGCCCTTTACTTGAATGTTTCTATTTGAATTCCCAGACTTTTTGTCTAGTTTAGTCATGATGAAGTCATTATAGTAAGTGATGATGATGTCCGTGTAGATGTTGGAAATGTGAGCTTTAAACCCACTGCTAGACTCAATTTGCATTTCTCAGAAAGTAAATATATCAACTTAAATTTTGTTCTGACATACAGCATAGTAATTGAACATTTAACAGTTTCTTCAAAATCCTCTTTTGTCTTTTTGTCTTTTAAATAAAATTTGAAATTAAAATACTGCAAAGAAAACTACATTTTACCATGACTGCACAACCCCTGGTTTTCCAGTTTTAGTGTCAACAAACCTTCACCCTGCCAGTACCCTGTCCATACCACTGACCAACAACCATCCGCATCCTGTCCTGCTAGATACCTCCCCTAAACCTGCCTGGAAGTCTCCTTTCTGGGGGACCTGCTGACACTTCCATGTCGCTCAGAGAAAAAGTGAGAAACAATGGAAAGTCCTGGTCTCACACACTCAGCTGTAGTGGTCAGTTGTTTTTCTGCATACAGCGGTGTCAGCAGTAGCTTAGCTGTATTTAAAACTACAACCTTGATATTTCAAACATGGCTAAAACAGGGGTTGCGCAGTCATGGTAAATATATGTGTATATACGGGGAAAAGATTTTATGACTGAGCTGACATGATAGATTTGTATTTTATAACATTAAATTTGCCAGTGTTTCAACAAGACTGTACGTATTTAATGTAATGAAACGGATCACATTTAATCTCAGCTTTCTGTGCTGTTGTGACTTTTAAATTTTTGTTACAGTATTTAGGTGCTCCATGGTTCAGTTGTTAGCACCACAGCCTCACAGCTAGAGCATCCCTGGTTTGTGTCCTGGCCTGGGATATTTCTGCATGGTGACCTGTCCAGGGTGAAACCTGCCTTCACCCTGAATCATCTGGGATAGACTCCAGCACCCCCATGACCCTAATGAGGATTAAGTGGTGTCTAGATAGTAGATGGATGGTACAGTATTTACTTAAGATTTGAACACTGTGGAAGTGCTGATTGGGCACACACCTGAAAAGGCTTTAGTGAAAGAATAAAGAATTTTTGCTGGCCGGCCTAGTTAAAATTCTAATATTCTACAGTTGAAAAATAATGATAGTGATTGTTTATAAACACTGCCTATTACTGGTAAATTAAATTTAAAAAAGTGTCTGTTTAATGTTAAGTTATTACATTTACGTTAGAAGATGAATGTTTAAAACTAACCAAGATGTAGTTTCTGACATGTATTCTGTTTTCCTCCTACCTGCTCTTGATGATATTACAGAGGGTTGCATTGCAGGTATCAGGCGCAGGTGTTGTTGGCGGGGGAGATGGTTGGTCACAGGAACTATCATTTGTATGCCACTGGCGTGCCATATTAGGACATGAAGGATCAATTTTACCATCAGGCAATCTACAATCATCTGTCCGGTTGTTGTCACATGTGCCTAGAATGAAAAGGTCATCATTAGTGAACCATGGCTCAACTCAGATCAGTTCTTAACTGTGAAAGCCATTTTAAGAATTAATTATATGGCATGCAAAATGTTTCACATAGGTACAATAGGTATGTACTGGCTATAAATATGCTTGTCATTCATCAGCTCATCTCCAAACCACATCCATACTATACATGTCTGCCATAGGACTCACCACATTGTCCCTCTGTGTTGCCAGCAAATAAATTATAGGGCAGGTAGATGCTGAATATGAGCCCTGAGAAAGTGATCTTAGCCTGGATTGCTCCGATGACGAGCACTGTATCAATACCAGTGGTAGTTACTCTAAAGTCACCATACTGGTATGCAGGATTTATAGGCTTGTTATTCACCAAAACCTACAACAAAAGCATGTCAGAGATGTCAGAAAAAGGACACAAAACATTTTTCAAGGTTCAGTCTAGGTACAGTAATGAGATGAAAGCCTTTCTTGAGACAGTTTTACACATTAGGTTAGGTCAGACTTGTCATACATCCAAATCAGTGGTTGCAAATGAACTGAAAGGAGTAGCTGCAAGGATAATGTCTAGAGTATGAGAACATTTGAGTGTGTTAAAAAAGTTACCTGATTTGTAAAAATCCCATTGATATCCTTCTGTGTAATAAAGATCTTGAAGCTATCGTAGAAGACAGTAATAGACTGAGGACAGGACAGTCCATCAGCTGCACCGCAGTAGGAGTTATTGATCATCACATTGAAGTTATACTTGGGCAAGATCTCTTTCACCAACCAGTAGGAACAGTTTCCTTGAAACCCATAGTAGGTTCCATCGAAGGTGACATAATGTGGGTCTCCCCAACCATAGCAGATACCTTCATTTGATACAGACATTTTGTGTTTAGAATGGTATTTCAAGTAGCATTAACTGATACACAAACAGATTTTTTTAAACAGATAACGTAAGTAAAATATATATATAGTATATATGTATCAATTCAAGCAAACTCGAACATCAAGACATGACATGACTTCATTAAAATGCCTTTACAAGTTTAACTTGAAAGTTTTGTGACAGCAAAATTTTAGTTGGTTACACTTACATTGGCACTCGTAGTGGGGGCAACAATCATTAGGATCTGTCACTTTAATGGCAGGGAAGTTATTTGCACACACTACAGGCTTTAAAGGTGGACAAGGTGTGTTGGTATAGTTTACTGTGCCATTAGTACATGTTCCGGTAGTACAGTTAGATACCATCCAACTTTCACCATCCTGCGAGAGGAATCATATATCAGAATTAAAGACAAAAAAGAAGGTCATAAAATGCCAAATTAATTTGCCTTGCAAAATCCATTATAAATTTAAATATGGAATTTCAAAGGTTGAGCAATTTTCTTCAACAGATGTATTTAAAAATGAAAGTTAAATATGTATGAAATGGAATATAGAAGTACCTTTCTTGGTGGATGTACACCAACACACTCACAAACATGTCGTTTAACCACTACGTGGCATGTCTCATTGCAGTACCCTGTCTGGCAGTAGCCATCACTGACTGTCTCAGTGTAGACTACAGATCCTGAAAATGAGACACAGTAAGAGTGTTGAAAAGCAGTCAGTCACATTCTATATGTACATATATTCAGCACATATACATCTACACTCTACATGTACATATGTGCATTTAGTCTATTCTTGCATTTTATTAAACCGTTTAGCTTGTGCTTGCAAATTACTTCGCACATTTAGACTTTAGACATCAAAGTTCATCTGACAGATTAAGCAGCAGCAATACGCTCCGTCTACAGCTTCTCTTACTGTTGATAATTTAGATAATTTATTGTATTGGTCTAATCAGTATATATAATTTTTATAACAGAACAACATAAAGTAATTTAAATTTCTCTTTTCTAAATTTGTACTATAATTTCAAAATATACACTTCAGCTCAACTTTTTGAAATAAAACAAAATCTTCAGACTTGAAACTGTAGCAAAAACAAATACTTATCATATATGAAACTAGTTAAAATCTTTAAATAGTTAAAACTATGTACAGTGAAGTTAAAAATGCATTAAAATAGATGACAAACTAGATTTGTAAGTAGTAAGTAGAGTATGCTTTGATTAGAAACTTGAGCGCACAACCAATTGTTGATGTGAACGTACTTCACATCAGCCAATTAGATTGTTTGTAGATTGTCCCACTAGTGTTCGGTTGCTCTGAAATAAAGTTCAGTTGCACACTGAAACGGCACACAGCAAGAGGGAGAGCCACAATGGTTGGGAGAGATATACTATTTACCTTAGATAAAAGTGTTAAAAGAAAAAAAAGTGTGAGGAGTGATGCATAGAAACCAGAGGAGACTATTTCTTTGATTATTGTGGGATGCTTTGCAATGCTTCACTGTGTGGCCGCTGATGCCAACTTCATGGCAATGGCCATTATTTTGAAATGAGATAGCCATATTCACACATGAATGCAATGTTTATTTATTCCTATACTTATGTCTTAAGTGTATGTTACCAACAGTGATTTTTACAACTTTTGTTAGTAAACTGAAACACTACGTTAATGCCCAACAGTTCAAACCAGTAACAGTGTTAAACAGCTTCTTCTTTGTTTTAGAAAACAACGAAGACAACCACATTATCTAAATACATGTATGTATCAATGATATAGTGGTTACAAGTTAATCAGCCTGCTTCTCCTCCTTCAGAGTCATGTCTGGCTGTATGCTACATGGTGTGTATACTGGCCTGAAGATGAAGATAAGCTTTGAGGCAGTGCTGGTTCACTGGGTCTTCCTTAGCATTGGTTTAGGCCATCCAGTTTCAGATCTCGTTAGGGTTGATTCTATTTTGTTTTATTTTTATTGTGAGTTCACAAACAAATAAATATTCCTTTTGATTTGTGTCTGAGCCTTTCTTGTGTGTGACATGCATGTACACTCAAATATAATTCCACAGATTAATCAGATATGTTTGTCTTGAAAATATAATGAAACACAAACAAGGCATTAACAAAGACAGCTGCATGTTGTCCCGTTTTTCAACTGCTGTCATATCTACCAGCTACAGCCAATGTTTTTAGCATCTGATCCTTCTTTAATGTAAAAGATGGCAGATATTTAAAATTGCAACTTGGCAGATGTTAAAGGTAATCCTGGCTTTATTGTTGTAGTTTTCCATTAACTTAATGGCTGTGTACTGACTACTGTCAATAGTCAGTCCAGATCATCCAAAGCATTTTGTTTGGACATGTAGCCAAACTAAACTGTTGAAACAGTCCGTCCTACTAACAGGACAACTGTCAATGCATGAAGTTGAAGTTAGTTTAAAAAAAATGTAATCTAATCTAAAGTTGCAGAGAAGAATTTGAACCAAGATGTTGATTGGTAAACTGTAACGAACTCTTATGATGGAAAGTTTTTGAGCTTAGTCAATCACCTTCCTCTTCAATTCTAACTTTGGCCAACTGTGGTGCATTAGCACATTTTCTGGTTGTCTTATTGCATGTGCTTTTTATCCAGAATTTGTTGCACTGCTGATGAGGTCAAAGTAAAAATATATAAGGTTACAAAGCCAAAAGCGTTATTTTCTCACTTTTTCTAGTATTATATTGAAAAATCTAAAATGCATCTGTTGAAATAAGAATAGTTTGGTGTAAAAGGGTCCAATGTTTTCACACAATTAACAATGGGGACATTACTCTTAATGAGATAAAGAAGATACAAGGTTATTGCATGTGTATAATGAAAAAGGAGATAATATAATAACTACTCTGAAATATTGATATTTTCTCTTTACTTGTTATGATCAATATTTGTTACTTCAGATCATGTGAGGGTGTTGCTGGTATTAGTGATGCCCTTAAAGACTGCAATGCAACCAAAAGTTAATAATTGTCAAAAAGCATTCATCCGTACTTACCTGGATGGAAGGTTGTACCATTGTGAAGGCAATGGCAGATAAGAGGCTTAGTGACTGGTGTAGAGGTTCCCCCTGTCACTGGATTTAACTCAGATGTGGTAGCTGGATTTGTAGATGATATAGCAGTTGTTGTTGAAGGCAGATGAGTTGTAGTTGTAGTTTCAGTTGTACTAGGTGTTGTGGTTGTAGGAGTTGTTGTAGGTACATGAGTTGTAGGACACCCACAGCATTTAAATCTAATCTCATAATCAAAACACTTCTGCTGAAGCCCTTGCTGTTTGTTGATGCATACGAGACCCACATCTTTATTGCAAATCACAGCTTGTCCCACCTGTGACATGGAAAGTTCTGGGTAAAGAACTGCTCTGCATTGGACTTCTTCTGGAGATGAGCAAATATGATAACCAGCAGAGATTATATTCTGGATGGTGTCATTTTGTCCACCATCAGGTCCTGGTGTAGGACTTCCCAGATTGATCCAGTTTGACCAATCACATACGACATCATGTCCTCCAGGGCAAATTGTAGTTGGCTGAGCTGTCATTGTTGTTGTAGGTCGTGTAGTTGTAGCAGTTGTTGAAGGTGGCTGAGTTGTTGTTGTTGTAGGTGTTGTGGTTGTAGAAGTTGTTGTAACTGGCTCAGTTGGTGTTGTTGTAGGTGTTGTAGTTGAAGCAGTTGTTGTAGGTGGCTGAGTTGTTGTAGTTGTAGGTGTTGTGGTTGTAGCAGTTGTTGTAGGCAGATGAGTTGTACTTGTAGGTTCAGTTGTAGTAGGTGTTGTGGTTGTAGGAGTAGTTGTAGGTATGTGAGTTGTAGTTGTAACTGTGGTAGATGAAGTTCTAGGACACCCACAGCATTTGAATTTAATCTCATAATCAAAACATTCTTGATTAAGCCCTTGCTGTTTGTTGATGCATATGAGACCCACATCTTTATTGCAAGTCACAGCTTGTCCCAACTGTGACATGGAAAGTTCTGGGTAAAGAGCTGCTCTGCATTGGACTTCTTCTGGAGATGAGCAAATACGATAACCAGCAGAGATTATATTCTGGATGGTGTCATTTTGTCCACCATCAGGTCCTGGTGTAGGACTTCCCAGATTGATCCAATTTGACCAATCACATACGACATCATGTCCTCCAGGGCAAGTTGTAGTTGGCTGAGTTGTCATTGTTGTTGTAGGTGTTGTAGTTGTAGCAGTTGTTGTAACTGGCTCAGTTGTTGTTGTTGTTGTAGGTGTTGTAGTTGTAGCAGTTGTTGTAGGTGGCTGAGTTGTAGTTGTTGTAGGTGTTGTGGTTGTAGCAGTTGTAGGTAGATGAGTTGTACTTGTAGGTTCAATTGTAGTAGGTGTTGTGGTTGTCGGAGTTGTAGTTGTAACTGTGGTAGATGAAGTTGTAGGACACCCACAGCATTTGAATTTAATCTCATAATCAAAACATTCTTGATTAAGCCCTTGCTGTTTGTTGATGCATACGAGACCCACATCTTTATTGCAAATCACAGCTTGTCCCACCTGTGACATGGAAAGTTCTGGGTAAAGAACTGCTCTGCATTGGACTTCTTCTGGAGATGAGCAAATATGATAACCAGCAGAGATTATATTCTGGATGGTGTCATTTTGTCCACCATCAGGTCCTGGTGTAGGACTTCCCAGATTGATCCAGTTTGACCAATCACATACGACGTCATGTCCTCCAGGGCAAATTGTAGTTGGCTGAGCTGTCATTGTTGTTGTAGGTCGTGTAGTTGTAGCAGTTGTTGAAGGTGGCTGAGTTGTTGTTGTTGTAGGTGTTGTGGTTGTAGAAGTTGTTGTAACTGGCTCAGTTGGTGTTGTTGTAGGTGTTGTAGTTGAAGCAGTTGTTGTAGGTGGCTGAGTTGTTGTAGTTGTAGGTGTTGTGGTTGTAGCAGTTGTTGTAGGCAGATGAGTTGTACTTGTAGGTTCAGTTGTAGTAGGTGTTGTGGTTATAGGAGTAGTTGTAGGTACGTGAGTTGTAGTTGTAACTGTGGTAGATGAAGTTCTAGGACACCCACAGCATTTGAATTTAATCTCATAATCAAAACATTCTTGATTAAGCCCTTGCTGTTTGTTGATGCATATGAGACCCACATCTTTATTGCAAGTCACAGCTTGTCCCAACTGTGACATGGAAAGTTCTGGGTAAAGAGCTGCTCTGCATTGGACTTCTTCTGGAGATGAGCAAATATGATAACCCGCAGAGATTATATTCTGGATGGTGTCATTTTGTCCACCATCAGGTCCTGGTGTAGGACTTCCCAGATTGATCCAATCTGACCAATCACATACAACGTTATGTCCTCCAGGGCAAGTTGTAGTTGGCTGAGTTGTCATTGTTGTAGGTGTTGTGGTTGTAGAAGTTGTTGTAGGCAGATGAGTTGTACTTTTAGTTTCAGTTGTAGTAGGTGTTGTGGTTGTAGGAGTTGTTGTAGGTGGCTGAGTTGTACTTGTAGTTTCAGTTGTAGTAGGTGTTGTGGTTGTAGGAGTAGTTGTAGGTACGTGAGTTGTAGTTGTAACTGTGGTAGATGAAGTTCTAGGACACCCACAGCATTTGAATTTAATCTCATAATCAAAACATTCTTGATTAAGCCCTTGCTGTTTGTTGATGCATATGAGACCCACATCTTTATTGCAAGTCACTGCTTGTCCCAACTGTGACATGGAAAGTTCTGGGTAAAGAGCTGCTCTGCATTGGACTTCTTCTGGAGATGAGCAAATATGATAACCAGCAGAGATTATATTCTGGATGGTGTCATTTTGTCCCCCATCAGGTCCTGGTGTAGGACTTCCCAGATTGATCCAGTTTGACCAATCACATACTACATCATGTCCTCCAGGGCAAATTGTAGTTGGCTGAGCTGTCATTGTTGTTGTAGGTCGTGTAGTTGTAGCAGTTGTTGAAGGTGGCTGAGTTGTTGTTGTTGTAGGTGTTGTGGTTGTAGAAGTTGTTGTAACTGGCTCAGTTGGTGTTGTTGTAGGTGTTGTAGTTGTAGCAGTTGTTGTAGGCGGCTGAGTTGTTGTAGTTGTAGGTGTTGTAGTTGTAGCAGTTGTTGTAGGTGGCTGAGTTGTTGTAGTTGTAGGTGTTGTGGTTGTAGCAGTTGTTGTAGGCAGATGAGTTGTACTTGTAGGTTCAGTTGTAGTAGGTGTTGTGGTTGTAGGAGTAGTTGTAGGTACGTGAGTTGTAGTTGTAACTGTGGTAGATGAAGTTCTAGGACACCCACAGCATTTGAATTTAATCTCATAATCAAAACATTCTTGATTAAGCCCTTGCTGTTTGTTGATGCATATGAGACCCACATCTTTATTGCAAGTCACAGCTTGTCCCAACTGTGACATGGAAAGTTCTGGGTAAAGAGCTGCTCTGCATTGGACTTCTTCTGGAGATGAGCAAATACGATAACCAGCAGAGATTATATTCTGGATGGTGTCATTTTGTCCACCATCAGGTCCTGGTGTAGGACTTCCCAGATTGATCCAATCTGACCAATCACATACAACGTTATGTCCTCCAGGGCAAGTTGTAGTTGGCTGAGTTGTCATTGTTGTTGTAGGTGTTGTGGTTGTAGCAGTTGTTGTAGGTGGCTGAGTTGTACTTGTAGTTTCAGTTGTAGTAGGTGTTGTGGTTGTAGCAGTTGTTGTAGGTAGACGAGTTGTACTTGTAGGTTCAGTTGTAGTAGGTGTTGTGGTTGTAGGAGTTGTTGTAGGTACATGAGTTGTAGTTGTAACTGTGGTAGACGAAGTTCTAGGACACCCACAGCATTTGAATTTAATCTCATAATCAAAACACTCTTGATTAAGCCCTTGCTGTTTGTTGATGCATACGAGACCCACATCTTTATTGCAAGTCACAGCTTGTCCCAACTGTGACATGGAAAGTTCTGGGTAAAGAGCTGCTCTGCATTGGACTTCTATTGGAGATGAGCAAATATGATAACCAGCAGAGATTATATTCTGGATGGTGTCATTTTGTCCACCATCAGGTCCCGGTGTAGGACTTCCCAGATTGATCCAATCTGACCAATCACATACAGCATCATGTCCTCCAGGGCAAGTTGTAGTTGGCTGAGTTGTCATTGTGGTTGTAGGTGTTGTAGTTGTAGCAGTTGTTGTAGGTGGCTGAGTTGTACTTATAGTTTCAGTTGTAGTAGGTGTTGTGGTTGTAGGAGTTGTTGAAGGTGGCTGAGTTGTTGTTGTTGTAGGTGTTGTGGTTGTAGCAGTTGTTGTAGGTAGATGAGTTGTACTTGTAGGTTCAGTTGTAGTAGGTGTTGTGGTTGTCAGCGTTGTAGTTGTAACTGTGGTAGATGACGTTGTAGGACACCCACAGCATTTGAATTTAATCTCATTGTAGGCAGATGAGTTGTACTTGTAGGTTCAGTTGTAGTAGGTGTTGTGGTTATAGGAGTAGTTGTAGGTACGTGAGTTGTAGTTGTAACTGTGGTAGATGAAGTTCTAGGACACCCACAGCATTTGAATTTAATCTCATAATCAAAACATTCTTGATTAAGCCCTTGCTGTTTGTTGATGCATATGAGACCCACATCTTTATTGCAAGTCACAGCTTGTCCCAACTGTGACATGGAAAGTTCTGGGTAAAGAGCTGCTCTGCATTGGACTTCTTCTGGAGATGAGCAAATATGATAACCCGCAGAGATTATATTCTGGATGGTGTCATTTTGTCCACCATCAGGTCCTGGTGTAGGACTTCCCAGATTGATCCAATCTGACCAATCACATACAACGTTATGTCCTCCAGGGCAAGTTGTAGTTGGCTGAGTTGTCATTGTTGTAGGTGTTGTGGTTGTAGAAGTTGTTGTAGGCAGATGAGTTGTACTTTTAGTTTCAGTTGTAGTAGGTGTTGTGGTTGTAGGAGTTGTTGTAGGTGGCTGAGTTGTACTTGTAGTTTCAGTTGTAGTAGGTGTTGTGGTTGTAGGAGTAGTTGTAGGTACGTGAGTTGTAGTTGTAACTGTGGTAGATGAAGTTCTAGGACACCCACAGCATTTGAATTTAATCTCATAATCAAAACATTCTTGATTAAGCCCTTGCTGTTTGTTGATGCATATGAGACCCACATCTTTATTGCAAGTCACTGCTTGTCCCAACTGTGACATGGAAAGTTCTGGGTAAAGAGCTGCTCTGCATTGGACTTCTTCTGGAGATGAGCAAATATGATAACCAGCAGAGATTATATTCTGGATGGTGTCATTTTGTCCCCCATCAGGTCCTGGTGTAGGACTTCCCAGATTGATCCAGTTTGACCAATCACATACGACATCATGTCCTCCAGGGCAAATTGTAGTTGGCTGAGCTGTCATTGTTGTTGTAGGTCGTGTAGTTGTAGCAGTTGTTGAAGGTGGCTGAGTTGTTGTTGTTGTAGGTGTTGTGGTTGTAGAAGTTGTTGTAACTGGCTCAGTTGGTGTTGTTGTAGGTGTTGTAGTTGTAGCAGTTGTTGTAGGCGGCTGAGTTGTTGTAGTTGTAGGTGTTGTAGTTGTAGCAGTTGTTGTAGGTGGCTGAGTTGTTGTAGTTGTAGGTGTTGTGGTTGTAGCAGTTGTTGTAGGCAGATGAGTTGTACTTGTAGGTTCAGTTGTAGTAGGTGTTGTGGTTGTAGGAGTAGTTGTAGGTACGTGAGTTGTAGTTGTAACTGTGGTAGATGAAGTTCTAGGACACCCACAGCATTTGAATTTAATCTCATAATCAAAACATTCTTGATTAAGCCCTTGCTGTTTGTTGATGCATATGAGACCCACATCTTTATTGCAAGTCACAGCTTGTCCCAACTGTGACATGGAAAGTTCTGGGTAAAGAGCTGCTCTGCATTGGACTTCTTCTGGAGATGAGCAAATACGATAACCAGCAGAGATTATATTCTGGATGGTGTCATTTTGTCCACCATCAGGTCCTGGTGTAGGACTTCCCAGATTGATCCAATCTGACCAATCACATACAACGTTATGTCCTCCAGGGCAAGTTGTAGTTGGCTGAGTTGTCATTGTTGTTGTAGGTGTTGTGGTTGTAGCAGTTGTTGTAGGTGGCTGAGTTGTACTTGTAGTTTCAGTTGTAGTAGGTGTTGTGGTTGTAGCAGTTGTTGTAGGTAGACGAGTTGTACTTGTAGGTTCAGTTGTAGTAGGTGTTGTGGTTGTAGGAGTTGTTGTAGGTACATGAGTTGTAGTTGTAACTGTGGTAGACGAAGTTCTAGGACACCCACAGCATTTGAATTTAATCTCATAATCAAAACACTCTTGATTAAGCCCTTGCTGTTTGTTGATGCATACGAGACCCACATCTTTATTGCAAGTCACAGCTTGTCCCAACTGTGACATGGAAAGTTCTGGGTAAAGAGCTGCTCTGCATTGGACTTCTATTGGAGATGAGCAAATATGATAACCAGCAGAGATTATATTCTGGATGGTGTCATTTTGTCCACCATCAGGTCCCGGTGTAGGACTTCCCAGATTGATCCAATCTGACCAATCACATACAGCATCATGTCCTCCAGGGCAAGTTGTAGTTGGCTGAGTTGTCATTGTGGTTGTAGGTGTTGTAGTTGTAGCAGTTGTTGTAGGTGGCTGAGTTGTACTTATAGTTTCAGTTGTAGTAGGTGTTGTGGTTGTAGGAGTTGTTGAAGGTGGCTGAGTTGTTGTTGTTGTAGGTGTTGTGGTTGTAGCAGTTGTTGTAGGTAGATGAGTTGTACTTGTAGGTTCAGTTGTAGTAGGTGTTGTGGTTGTCAGCGTTGTAGTTGTAACTGTGGTAGATGACGTTGTAGGACACCCACAGCATTTGAATTTAATCTCATAATCAAAACACTCTTGATTAAGCCCTTGCTGTTTGTTGATGCATACGAGACCCACATCTTTATTGCAAGTCACAGCTTGTCCCACCTGTGACATGGAAAGTTCTGGGTAAAGAGCTGCTCTGCATTGGACTTCTTCTGGAGATGAGCAAATATGATAACCCGCAGAGATTATATTCTGGATGGTGTCATTTTGTCCACCATCAGGTCCTGGTGTAGGACTTCCCAGATTGATCCAGTTTGACCAATCACATACGACATCATGTCCTCCCGGGCAAGTTGTAGTTGGCTGAGTTGTCGTTGTTGTAGGTGTTGTGGTTGTAGAAGTTGTTGTAGGCGGCTGAGTTGTTGTTGTTGTTTCAGTTGTAGTAGGTGTTGTGGTTGTAGCAGTTGTTGTAGGCGGCTGAGTTGTTGTTGTAGTTGTAGGTGTTGTAGTTATAGCAGTTGTTGTAGGCAGCTGAGTTGTTGTTGTAGTAGGTGTAGCCTGTGTCGTTGTTATGTGTTTCAAAGCTGTGGTTGTATGTTCATTTGTCGTGCTGCACTGCTTTGTCTTGCAACACTTTACCTTAATTTCATAATTTAAACATATGGGAGGATGCTGTAGGCTGTTCTCACACAGGAGACCCACTTGATTATTACATGTTACTTTTTGTCCCAATTTATCTAATGGCATCCCTGGATAGTGCACTGCCTGACATTCTACTTCTATTGGATTATCACAGATGTCATATCCTTTCTTTATAATGTATTTGATAGTTTCATTGTCTCCACCTAGAGGTCCATATTCAGGGTAGTCTGCATTTATCCATTCTGACCAATAGCATGATGTTTCCTGACAAGGTGTTTCAGTTGTAGTTGGAGGTGTTGTGGTTGTAGGTGACTTAGTGACAGTTGTTTGTGTTGTCGTTGAAACTGTTGTGCTTGTAGGAAATGAAGTCAAAGTTGTAACTGTGGTAGTTGAAGTTGTAGGTGTAGGACACCCACAGCATTTGAATTTAACCTCATAATCAAAACATTCTTGATTAAGCCCTTGCTGTTTGTTGATGCATATGAGACCCACATCTTTATTGCAAGTCACAGCTTGTCCCACCTGTGACATGGAAAGTTCTGGGTAAAGAGCTGCTCTGCATTGGACTTCTTCTGGAGATGAGCAAATATGATAACCCGCAGAGATTATATTCTGGATGGTGTCATTTTGTCCACCATCAGGTCCTGGTGTAGGACTTCCCAGATTGATCCAATCTGACCAATCACATACAACGTTATGTCCTCCAGGGCAAGTTGTAGTTGGCTGAGTTGTCATTGTTGTAGGTGTTGTGGTTGTAGAAGTTGTTGTAGGCAGATGAGTTGTACTTTTAGTTTCAGTTGTAGTAGGTGTTGTGGTTGTAGGAGTTGTTGTAGGTGGCTGAGTTGTACTTGTAGTTTCAGTTGTAGTAGGTGTGGTTGTAGCAGTTGTTGTAGGTGGCTGAGTTGTTGTTGTTGTAGGTGTTGTAGTTGTAGCAGTTGTAGGCAGATGAGTTGTAGTTATAGGTTCAGTTGTAGTAGGTGTTGTGGTTGTAGGAGTTGTAGTTGTAACTGTGGTAGATGAAGTTGTAGGACACCCACAGCATTTGAATTTAATCTCATAATCAAAACACTCTTGATTAAGCCCTTGCTGTTTGTTGATGCATACGAGACCCACATCTTTATTGCAAGTCACAGCTTGTCCCACCTGTGACATGGAAAGTTCTGGGTAAAGAGCTGCTCTGCATTGGACTTCTTCTGGAGATGAGCAAATATGATAACCCGCAGAGATTATATTCTGGATGGTGTCATTTTGTCCACCATCAGGTCCTGGTGTAGGACTTCCCAGATTGATCCAATCTGACCAATCACATACAACGTTATGTCCTCCAGGGCAAGTTGTAGTTGGCTGAGTTGTCATTGTTGTTGTAGGTGTTGTGGTTGTAGAAGTTGTTGTAGGTGGCTGAGTTGTACTTGTAGTTTCCGTTGTAGTAGGTGTTGTGGTTGTAGGAGTTGTTGTAGGTGGCTGAGTTGTTGTTGTAGGTGTTGTGGTTGTAGCAGTTGTTGTAGGTGGCTGAGTTGTAGTAGGTGTTGTGGTTATAGTAGTTGTGGTCGGTGGCTGAGTAGTTGTTGTAGTAGGTGTTGCGGTTATAGTAGTTGTTGTAGTTGGCTGAGTGGTAATCCTTGTTGTCACTGTTGTTGTTGTGCATGAGTATGGCAGTTTGATAATGGTACCATTAATCCCACACACTGCTGTGATGCAGTTACCATTTCCATCTGTCATATTGTCGAGCGTACTGCCAGTCGGATATTTCTTTCCATTATATGTACAAATGCAGGCTGTAAGGAAAGGAGATATATCCATAATCCAATACTGACATGCATGTAGGTATATATGTGTGTGTGTGTGTGTGTGTGTGTGTGTGCATGTGTGTGTGTGTGTGTGTGTGTGTGTGTGTGTGTGTGTGTGTGTGTGTGTGTGTGTGCGTGTGTGCATGTATATATGTATGTACGAATGTACACTACCGTTCAAATGTTTGAGGTCATTTAGAAATGTCCTTATTTTTGAAAGTAAAGCAGTTTTTTTCAGTGAAGGTAACATTAAATGAATCAGAAATACAGTGTAGACATTGTTAATGTGGCAAACGACTATTCTAGCTGGAAACGGCTGATTTCTAATGGAATATTCACGTAGCAGTACACAGGCCCATTTCCAGCAACCATCACTCCTGTGTTCTAATGGTACATTGTGTTAGCTGATGGTGTTGAAAGGCTAATTGATGAACAGAGAACCCTTGTGCAGTTATGTTCGCACATGAATAAAAGTGTGAGTTTTCATGGAAAGCATGAAATTGCCTGGGTGACCCAAACTTTTGAACGATAGTGCATGCATGTGTATGTATGTATGTTTATATGTATGTATGTATGTATGTATGTATGCGTGTGTGTGTGTGTGTGTGTGTGTGTGTGTGTGTGTATGTGTGTATTTTAACAGCTCACAATCTCTCAAATTGTTTGCATACCTTCTGCATCATAATGACACTGGAGCGTCGTTGAATTGCACACACTTAAAGGGAAAAGAAATTAAATATGTTGTCAACTTTGATCTTGTTCATTTCATTTAAACCTGTCACTAAGCTATTTTGCCTTAATTGCTCATATAGTATGTACATAACTCACCATGTATAACAGTTCTCAGTTGCTGGTACTTTGTCACCGTTATTGTAATGTATCCCCTCTGTATTGTAACAGCCGCACTGTTCTTTTGAAACACATGTCATTGTATCCTCATCAAAGTATGGCACAGCAGGAGGACATTTCGGATAGCAACCTGATTAAAAACAAATGGTTAACATTGAGAGAGATTGTTAAAATCATGGATTCCACTTTTTGGTGTTAGCATAGTGGTTGTATATCTGATGCTATTGAGTGACTTTTTGATAACACAACAGTAAAAATACAGCTAATGCAAAAAATTATAAAAAGCTTATCTTGTACCTTCGAGAGGAGGTATTTGTGTTGAACAGTTGCTTGAGGGGTTTCTGCAGGTTTTCATACATGGAGAGCCACATGGCATGTAGTGCCACTCACATTCGTCAGGGGGATTGTAATAATCACAGAAGACAGCTGCAGATCAATAATACAACACGTTTAGTTGGTAGTTTAAGCATTTCATTTCTATAACCCGTACACCACCACTTAATTAAAATGAATAGTATATCTCACATTCAATTATGCTACAATCATGATAATATATCAGCTTTTATATACGTACGCTGATAGTTAACATTATAGTATTGATATGTATAATAATTATCTAAATAATTTAAAGTGAGAGAAGCATACAAGACCGAGGAAGAACTCGGGCTGCTGTGATTAGACTTTATTGGGTCATGGGTCCATATCTTACAAGCTAGTGGAGACTGTAGAAGAGAAATGTTACTGTTTGCTTTTAGAAAGATCAAGGCAATCTTTTTGATTTTAAAGTGCTTCCAGACTGGCATCGCATTTCTGGAAAAAATAGCTCATAGTTTTTATTTCTCTTGTGTCACGGCAACTGATTCAGAGTTCAAAAGTTAATTAACAAGAGTAGTTCATGACCCCAGCAACATCAGGAGGAGGAAAGGTTGGGGAACAGGAACTATGAACCACATGGAAATGTGACCAGTAGAGACATAACATGTCACATTTCTAGTCCAAACTGTGATGTGCTGCCAAGCCTATCCAATCTCTAGTCAGTGATGAGGTTGAGGGTCCCAGAATGGAGTCATACTGCTAAATATAACTACCACAAATGGAATGAAGTGTATGCTGATTATGGTTTTTCAACAAGGCGTTTGGCATCCTGGTTACTCACGGCAGATGTTAGGGGTTCTCCATTGTACACAGACGCCAGCTTGATTACAGGATTCAGCGTAAGCAGCCACAGCAGTGCAGAAACACTCACAGTCTCCACCAGTGTCACAAGCACATGAGTCAAATACACATGCGTCGTAGTATGGAACAGGATCCACCTGCAGACAAGTGTGTGAGGATACATTAATAAGATAAACAAGCATGCAAATGCAATTTCATACCACAAAATTCTGCACAAACGAAAGGCACTGCTGCATTTCTGCTTCTATTTCACTAAATCACAGGTGCAAATATTGCAGTTGGTACTCTATTGTATTTATCTGAGAGCAATAATTACAAATTACAAAGTAAGATTTTAGTAGAGTACACAGTTAATGGAACACTCACATTGTTAGAGACTGAACGATGCAAAAGCAAAAATAGAAAAAAAACCCTCAGCTATAATGAGTATAATTGCCTATGAAGGTATTGTGTACCCATCATTACTCAAACAGTAACACTCTGTCAAAGTGCATTATGCTTTATGACTAATGACAAATCTTGCATTTTTATTGTTTCTATATCAAAGGCTTGGATGGACTTACAAGCAAGAAGAAACAATTAATTGTGATATTCATCTAAAAATCTCCACGGTTAAAGCTTCCTAACAATCTCATATTTTCATCTCTATAGTACACAATTTAGTGGCTACTTAATACTTAGGTATCCCCTACAGGCACACTAACCTTAGGGTACTTTTAATAAAGAATTGGATTAACTGCAAAATGGCCTTCAACTGAATTCTTTAGGGGTAGACTTAGAGTTGAATCGTTAAAGCCCAATAGCGAAGGGATCTATGTGACTTCACTTAATATCAAACTCCAAATGTTGACAAAATTTTGTTCCTTCTAGATTTTAAATAAAGTATTCTTCTATGGAAATTTTAAGTGCTGTCTACATCCACATTTGTACTGCAATGATCTGCCACTCCATCCTGAAATGCTAAAAAATAGAGCTTTTTAAATCATTTACTTTTAAGGGTTGGTGGGGATTTGATTTTTTGAGTAAAGATTGTCCACATTGTATATGCCAGCAAATGTGTGAAGGTGTCCATGAATGATGACAACTCATGAAGCAAAAACTGAGCTGTGTGCATGTGAGAGCATGTGTCATTACAATCTTGGTTATATGATGTCGTCATGACAAAATGTATCTTTTGGCCTGAAGCTGTAAAAGGAAAGCTCATGCATAGTTTTACATGGTCTGAAAAACATTTTTGATGTCATCTACAAGTGGAAGTTATGACCCAGTGAATAATTTGCAAGGGATTAAAGCAAAATTTACCACACTCATCTTTAAGGTAGAAAGGATTTTGATGGGAAGCAACCTTTGATTTAACATTGCCAGTAATAGGCCCTACTGGCTCCAAGGTGAAAACACAAGAACAATACAACAACAAACTTGACTTTGACAAGAACCTACACTTGAGTGGCAGGCGGAGAAGACGTCACTCTGTATGATGCTGCATTGTTTCTGAGCCCATGACTGTCTGTATGGGTTGCTGGTGCAGGGGCTGGTGATATTCTGAGCATTGGGGCAGCTTGATAAATCCTTCCAGCTGTTCCCAAATACCAGGGGGTTGACAACCACTGCATTGGATCTTGTAGTAAGGTCATTATTTGCACTGCCATCATAGTTGCCACACAGGCCGCATACATGACCCTGAAAAAGTAAAGCTCCTTAGTCTGTTGTCTGAACAAATCAACTGTAGTTATGTTAAAAGCAACACATTCTGTCACATATTAAATTATTACCTTATATTTTGGGCTGAGCTTGATGAACAAGGTGGTTTTTTTGTCCCACATGAGAATGAGACCGTTGTTTGCTTCAACTACCAAGTAATTGCCCATAGTGCTGTACTGAAATGGAGCAGCTTCTGCAGCTCCACTTGAAAGTAGCTGATAGCTTCCGTCTGTCAGAATGAGTTCTGCATTCTAAACAAAAAAAAACCCAGACACTGAGCGTTAGTCAACAATCAGTCGTGAATACAAATAATTCTGCACTCCAATTCTTAGAAACCTCTCAGAAAATATCACTGGAGTCATGAAATCACTGTCCACAATTAGTCCACAAACTTCACTTTATGCAAATGCAAGGAGCTCCTCTATTTACTTGTATTCCATTCTTTTGTGACACTGCAGTCATTTGGGTCTGCACATTGGCATTATTCTTTTCCAGTTTTGGTGTTAAAAAAAAAAAAAAAAAAAAAAAAAAAAACAAGTTAAGATTAAAAAAAAGACCTTGTGGATAGAAGGCAAAACACCCTGAAGTATCCAAACCAAACTCCGTTGTCTTTGGCTTAGAATTTCAAGATCAGGTTTTAATGGGACTGTTTACCCGGAGGAAGATTTTGATGGTCTTGGAGCATGTGGTTCCTGTGGTTCCACATGGAACATTCTCTGTGATCACTCTGAACGTTCCATTACTCTGAGCACTGCCGCAGTAGTCCTGAGAAGGATACACACAAAAATCAATATTAGTAGCTCTGCTTGACTGTTGACTGGTTGGTTCTCTAGTTTACATGTTTTACAATACAATACAATACAATACAATACAATAACTTTACTACCATTAAGCTATTACATAAACTATTTTACCAGATATTATCATAATTTGTTTGATAGTATTCATACAAAATGACAGATACAGATAACAGACACGTGATCTATGGAGACATTTTTCTCAACTCTTCTGCATTTATTTTTTTCATCCTTATTCAAGACAATAGTCTTTCAGTTTGAGAGCATAAAATCCTAATTTTACATCAATAATTGTAATGCTTCCCCTCAAAACACTCACACTAAGATAGTCCCTGCTTACTCATAGATTTGCTCTGCTGTGCTCAAAACTGTATTTCTACGCTAATTAATAGTTTCACTTGCACAGTCTACCTGTACTCCAGTTTAAACCCTTTTCCTTGCACTCAGATGGACTCTGCATGCTAGCAGAACCTCTGCTTTCAGGTCTTTGCTCATGTGATTGAGTTTTTGTACAAAAAAATCCTACCAAAATTTCAGTCAAAAAACATGTGCCAGGCATGGTGCTTTTAACTACCCAGTGTGAGTTGCTGCCTGGTGTAAATTGTGCATGAGTCATTTTATAACATTTACTGCCTGATAATTGGTCGGTTTAGTTCTGTTCTGACCTGCAATATCCCAAGCTCTCTCCACCACCCCAGCTTCCTCCTTATTTGGTATTTCATTTCTTAGCCAAGATTTAATGTTTATATATGTGTTTATTTTGGAGGTTACATTCTAATTACTGCTTAGATTCTTTGAGAGCTTCCTCAAACAGCACTAATGTGTCTGTAAAATCAGAACATATAACCACATGCTGTCAGTGGTCAGGTCTTTAACACAAGTATCTTAGTGAAATGATATGTGCATTCCTCAATCCAAAAACTTGTGCTTGGAAATGCACATCAGTTTCACTGGAATCTCCAGTCACTGTTTTCATGTGCATTCATACCTGAGTGAGAATGTATTCACAACTGCCATCAAAAGTGAAGCGATTCTGATCAAAAGTCATGTAGTGTCCATCACCATAGACGTAGCAGGTTCCATCACATTGGTTGGTGGTGCATTGCCACGTCCTGCCATTACAAGTGCTGGGAATGCAAATGATTAGATGGCATCAGGTTCTCAATAAAAGACACTTCTTTTCCTTTGCACATATACACTCACCTACCACTTAATTAGGTACACCTGTTCAATTGCTTGTTAACACAAACAGCTAATCAGTCAATCACATGGTTGCAACTCAGTGTATTTATGCATGTAGATGTGGTCAAGACAACTTCATGAAGTTCAAACCGAGCATCAGAATGGGGAAGAGAGGGGATTTAAGTGACTTTGAACGTGGCATGGTTGTTGCTGCCATACAGGCTGGTCTGAGTATTTCAAAAATTGCTAATCTACTGGGATTTTCACGCACAACCACCTCTATGGTTTACAGAGAATGGTCCGAAAAAGAGAAAATATCCAGTGAGCAGCAGTTGTGTGGACCAATATCCCTTGCTGATGTGAGAGGTCAGAGGAGAATGGGCAGACTGGTTGGAGATGACAGAAAGGCAACAGTAACTCAAATAACCACTGGTTACAGCCAAGGAATGCAGAATACCATCTCTGAACGCACGACACGTCCAACCTCGATGAAGATGGGCTACAGCAGCAGAAGACCACACCGGGTGCCACTCCTGTCAGCTAAGAACAGGAAACTGAGGCTACAATTCACACAGGCTCTCCAAAACTGGACAATAGAAGACTGGAAAAACATTGTCTGGTCTGATGAGTCTCCATTTCAGTTGCGACATTCAGATGGTCTGAATTTAGTGTAAACAACATGAAAGTATGGATCCATCCTGCCCTGAATCAATGGTTCAGGCTGCAGCTGGTGGTGTAATTGTGTGAGGGATATTTTCTTGGCACACTTTGGGCCCCTTAGTACCAACTGAGCATTATTTAAACACCACTGCCTACCCGAGTATTGTTGCTAACAATGTCCATCCCTTTATGACCACAGTGGACCCATCTTCTGATGCTACTTCCAGCAGGATAATGCACTATGTCATAAAGCTCAAATCATCTTAAACTAGTGTCTTGAACATGACAATGAGTTCACTGTGTTCCACTGTCCTCCACAGTCACCAGATCTCTATCCAATAGAACCTTGGGGATGCGGTGGAACGAGAGATTGGCATCATGGATGTGCAGTCGACAAATCTGCAGCAACTGCGTGATGCTATCATGTTAATATGGACCAAATCTCTGAGGAATGTTTCCTCAGAGTTGTTGAAAGTATGCCAAGAAGAATTAAGGCAGTTCTGAAGGCAAAAGGAGGTCCAATCTTTTACTAGCAAGGTGTACCTAATAAAGTGGCCAGTGAGTGTAAGTCACAGATGGAGATGAAAATGATATCAAAGCATGCTGCACATTGTTGGGGCTTGATAGTATTTCATTGTAATCATGATTCACCTACCAGGTGTTACAGTCCACTTTGGTGGTCTCTCCAGGCTGATAGGAGATACCGTTGTGCACACAGGAACAGTTCCCTGGCTCGATGCAGCCCCCATTACCATCAGATACCAATCCAGATGCGCACATACAGCCAGAGACACACCCTGTGCTCACCTGGAGATAAGAACCTACTTTAAACCACTGTATGTTTCATATCTACACCAAACAGAAAACATTTAACTTAATCTCAGAGTCAGGATTATTACTTTCTTTGTTTTCTTATATGTTTAAGGAAAAGATGACTCACACAGGCCATGTCTAATGTGCTGCAACTCTTCTCACACTCAGTTCCCTTTGCAGCTGGACCATTAGCAGAGCAGTTAAAGAACACCATTGGTGGAGCACACGCTGTTAAGAACAGACACGTCTAAAATTACTTCACTGTATTTCTGAAATCAGTCCTGGTAACTAATTTTACACAACACTGTGTAATGTAACACAATACAGAGATTTTTTTTCTTTCTTGTCTTTGACATGGAAATAAATTGAATGAATTGAGCACCTAATCTGAGGACCATGGTTGTACAAGACATTTGCATGACAAACATGTTGTGATTTATCATTTTGTGATATATCGAAATTATGTTGGAAAGTCAGCAATTCGTTCATCTTTTCTTTTACTTTTTCTCTTCACTCTCTGTGTAGAGTATAGTCTAATGCCCCAGGCCATCCTGTTAAGCAAGAACTGTGGTAAACATTGTAGCCTGAAGAAAACAGCACCACCTTTGGGGGCCTAAAAGTAAAGTACATATTCTAAAATAAAACCAAAAATATACTTAATGTGTCATAAGAGTTTGTGTCTATCTTCAGAAAAGATGGTATTTATGTCCTCCTGTACTGCAGTTGTGTTTTCTACAGAATGAAATGTTGTAAATGACTTTCTTTTGTAATGCCAGCGCATTAAATTCTAAATATAAATAGGAGAACGTGTAGTTGCTTATGATGGAAATTTTATATGTATAGATTTAATTTCAACTGGACTTTTGGTAGATTTATGTTTTAATATGAATTCTTATCTTTCTTGTCTGTGTTTTGAGTATAAAGTTCATGTTGCATCTTGTTTGTTCAAGACATTCAAGCCAATTTGTATTTGTATGCAGATGACACAATCATCTATGCATCTGCTCCTTCTGCAGCACAGGCAATAGAAGACCTTCAGACTCTAGTTCAGTTATTACAGAAAGCTTTGAAGAATCTAAAATTGGTTTTAAATGCCCATTAAACACTTACAAAACTGTGACAATCTAAGAATTTTTACATCTGGTGATACATTGATTGAAAGACTGTCCTCCTATAAATACTTGGGAATATGGATCGATGAAAAGCTGTCAAATAATGTACATATCTCTAATTTAGTTACGAAACTCAAATTGAACATTTGCTTTAATTTTAAAAATAAAACATGCTTCACATTCGCTGCAAAGGAAAAAACTTGTGGAAACCATCTTTCTATCTGTGATTGATTATGGTGGTCTACTGTCTAGCCATGCAGCCTCCTCCACCTTATAGAGACTTGATTCAGTGTATCATGCTTCACTGTGTTTCATTTCAAATGCAAAATCTCTCATTGTCAATGTTTTTCTTGAGAGATCACTGTCCTTGAATAGCAGTCAATCTGTTTTATTGTTTTATTGTTTATTGTTCGTGTATCATGTATCTGTTGTATGTAACTTTTTAAATTTTGTATGACTGCTACTTGGCCAGGTCTCCCTTGTAAAAGAGATCTCTAAGCTCAGTGGGACTTCCTGGTTAAATAAAGGTAAATAAATAAAGGTAAATAAATAAAGGCACTGTTGTGAAATAATATAACATTTTTATGCTGCCACTTATCAGTGATTCTGTATTATGTAACTTACATGGCTGTGCAATGAACTCTCCAATGCAGCTGAGTCTGCCCTCCGTACAGGTGCTAGTGAAGACACACAAAAAATACATAGAGACACATACATAACCTCACAACACATCATTTAAGCATAAACCAAAGGTCAAACAGCAAATTCTAAGTTGTTATTTGAAAAGCCCAAAATCCAAATCCATACACCATTTCTGTCTCCCATGTCTTTGACCCCATAGATTACAGTGGATACGTCATTTTAATCAGTTTAGAAGAAAAAATACAGAAAACCTACCAAACCACATATAAATCCTATGCAAAAACACAATTAAAAAAACTCCGAAAATATACTATTTTCATACCACATGACTCCTTCCTTGTTGATGACCTGACCAGCAGGAACTGCTGAGCCTTCATTATAGCAGGGACAAGCCTCAGATGGAACACACTTCCCAGAGTCATCCATATAGGTTCCTTCTGCACAGATACAGCCATCGATGGGTGGGAAGGAGTGACAGCTAAGATCTGTGCTGCCGATGCAGCGGCATGTGCGACTGCTGGATGTAATGTTGTAGGAGTAGACCATGCCGCTAGGACAGGAACTGGCATATTTTCCTGAGGAAGCACAAGCACAGGATCAGAGAAATCCTCTAGCTTGACTGCACTGAAATAATTTCAATGAATCAGTCAATAAATTAATCCCGATTTTCCAGTTTCACATGTAACATTATTGTTTGAATATACATGCTGGTTGAATGATGCACAAGAGTGAATCATGCCAACATCTAATGTTCAGAACTCTTTATCCTTCAACCAAGCAATGCTTTGGAAAAAATGATCTGCTAAATGAAATTGTAGAATTGTAAACAAATTTATGGAGACTGATTTAACCCAGTTGCAACTGCAAAATTCTTGCAGAAGCATTTTGACTTGTCAACATGTGTTAAAGGTCAATTTCATTAAGAGACATCAGAAGTTCCGCTAGTGTGTGTTGTGACGTTTTCCTTCCCCCTTTGTTCTTTAGATTTCTACTCAATCTGATACTAGTTTTCCTCTTGGAACCACGTCCAGGGGGGTGGGCTGTGGTCGCATGGACCATAAACCTTTTGATAATATGAGCAGTCGTAATGACAGGAACATGAGGCTGTTTGGAGATGGTCTTGTAGCTTTCGGCTTGACCATGCTTGGCAATTACTTTCTTCCTTATGTCCCCCACTAAATCCATTCTTGTCTTTCCCTTGTTATTGTTCAGTATGTTGCACACAATGATACCAAATTGCCCAATGAGAGCAGCTTTTCATCATTTAAATGGGCTGAATGATAGAATACAGGCATAAAAACACCTGTGGTACTAAATGAAGATTATGGTCTGCTTCAAATATCACTATAGGTTATTTATTTATCACCACTTTTAGGATCAACAGTCAATAATTTTGTTCAGGCTGTCTTAGAACAATAGTTCAGCTCTTTTCATTGCTTCTTTATGTTATTACATGGTAAACCAAAGACACACAAAGGTTTGATGAAAAAAATTTTAAAAAAAAGCTTTTGAACATAAAACTTTTCAAGAAGAGCGTTATGCTTTTGCTTTAATGTGTTGTAAGAGTGCAAATACTTTTGCCACTTTTGTATCTGCTTTTCTGCTTGATTGAAATGACATTTTACATGTGTGCAGGTACACTCTTTACTGGTACAGTCCTCCAAGTCAGTGGCATAACACTGTCCTGATTCATTATTCCTCACTACTTACCACAAATGACCTTTCTCCAGTCACTGATCTGTATTCCTGCAGCTGCACAGGCGTGGATGTAGGAGGAGACTGCAGCACACATGAAGTCCTCACTTTTTTCACAGTTACAGCTGTCATACATGCAATTCTGTGAAAAGACCAAATAAACAGAAGTATGACTGCGTCCTGTCATATGTCTGGATTCCTGTCAGGTGCAGCTGACAGAAATATGAACAAATAGCCATCAGACTGAGAACTCCTCCACTTTTCTGAACCCAGCTGAAACACTGGACACTTACATCTGAACAATAATATCAATCATTATCAACATCATTTGCAATGTTATTTTTCTCAATAGTATTTACAAAATCAGTTTAAGTATCATGTGCAATATTTCAGTTTAATGTGTAATATCTCATTTCAATGTGCAAAATTTCATTATGTGTATCTTATCTTATTTTGTCTTAAGCTGTGACACTTGCCTCTTTATAGGAGTCAGGGCTGATTTCAGAGTGACAGGAGGCAAACACTCCCTGCGGGTCAGTCAACATGGAGCACCAGTGCTGGGCATAGTTTTCTATCATTGACACATAATAAGGACATCAGTCATTCTGAGGAACCATGATAACAGAGAATCCAAATGAGTCACACCCACCATTATCCACACTGAGACTGCAGGGATTCTTAAAGCTGCTCTTAACATCAGGGCAACCAGCATGTGTCTTCCAGCTGTTGGCGAAACCAGCTGCTGTGGCATCTGTAACACCACTCAGCTTAAGAAAGTCGTCTGCTTGGTTGCTGTTGAAGTTCCCACACAGACCTGCAGGCAGACACCATCATGTTAACAGCAATAAAAAGCCTTCACTTTAAATGCAAAGTGGATTGATTCTGGGTACTCTTTTCCGACAGAGCGGAAGCACCATTACCACATCAGAATTTTTTATGCTGCAGTTACAACTACTTCTCCATTCCTCTCTCTCTCCAACAAGCTTAGTTTCTTTTATCATACCAACAGATTTTTGGTAACTGCCTAGTTGAACACAAGTCAAGCTTCTATTTGCTTTGGTAATGGCTCAACACATACTAGACATCATATCCACTAGCAACGACCAAATGTCACCTGTTTTCCCATTTTATTCAGCTTGCGGATGAGCATGTACTTGAGGAAATCAGGTGAGTAGATGGTCCATCATTGTACCCAGGACACATTTGCCTGCACACTGCTAAAAGAATGTGGCTGGGCAGACCACTACATCCGTTTTAGAACCACCAATCAACCTATCACTGATGTCTTTAGAGCAGTGTTTCTCAACTGGTGGGTCGCGACCCAAAAGTGGGTCGCGGGGCCGTTTTTGGTGGGTCGCGAGCCTTTTTCTAAAAAGAGAGAAAAATAAAGATAATCCAATTTAGTGGCGAGTCATTGTAGTTCCCCTCCGCACCCGCAGGGGGTCGTCGTGTCAGCAGCGACCGGTGAGGACACTCGTATTACTGTAGAAGAAACTGCATGTTTTCATAGCAACAGCAGCATGGCTAAACGCAAGTACGACAGCGAGTACATTAAATATGGATTTTCCTACATCGAAGACAAAGGACTCCAAAAGCACGGATCTGAATAAACTTTTCGAGCGGTTTAGCGACTACTTTCCCGATAAACAACCCGAGGACGATTGGGTGCGCGACCCGTTTGGAATAAACATGGAAAGCATCACGTTGCCTAGCAGCGATGAATGTCAGCTGGTGGAGCTATCATGTGACCGCACTCTCAGAAAGAAATTCACAGAGGTAAGCCTTTCTCAGTTCTGGTGCAACGATGTGATGAGAGAGTATCCCTCCATTGCTAGTCGAGCTGTAAAAATCCTCCTACCATTCAGCACCACATACCTCTGTGAATGTGGCTTCTCAGCTCTTGTTCAGCTGAAAACAAAATACCCAAATAAACTGAACATTGAGCATGACCTCAGAGTTGCTTTATCATGCATACAGCCAGATTTTGAGACTCTTGTAAAGGCCAAAAAGCATCCTCAGCTAAGCCATTAGAACTTCATGTAGTTCTGCAGTACTTTTATTGTAACTTGTGACTTTTGTTTATTTGTAAGTGCTTAAAAACACACTTTTCTTTCAATATTGCACACTATTTTTTCCCCAAATATTGGCTTTCAAATATAGTTAAGCCCTTTGAAAAATGTTTTATTGTGTTTACATTTTGAGATTGATCAGAACATTAAGCATTTCTTCACTTTAATAATTTGTTGAATGCACTTCATCAGTTTTCATGTTTTGGACTCTTTTGCACATATTTCTGTACATAGTTTCTCCAGCTACAACAGCAATGTTGCAGACTTGTGCAGTATTATGAGAAGCTACTGGTTTTGTTGAATTGCACTTTTTTTGTAGAAAAAAAATGCACTTTTATATATCCTGAGAACTACTTGAGGCTATTGTTCTACTTGTTTCAAAGTCCTCAGTACTTGAATTAGTATTGCTGCTTGATTTTGAGTTGTTGTGAAGTACTTGAGTTCAGGTTTAAAAGTTTTGTCTTCGAACGCTCAATCAATAAATTGTTGATTTTTGGAGAAATATTGTTTGGGTCACGACTTGTCATTTCAGTTTTATGGTGGGTCCCAGGCCCAGACCAGTTGAGAACCACTGCTTTAGAGCATACACGTAGAGAGCATGCAAAGACCGGACAGAAAAAGCCCCAGTCGACGTTAAGTTTAGAACCCAGAACCCTCCTGCTGTGGGGTTCATAACCAGGTGTAACTGTTTGAATTTGTTACCCTGATTAGATCCCCTATTTTCTCTATTCATCACATCATCAGTATTTACAACAGCCAACAGATCGTAGTGCCATCAGCAACACCAGAACTATCTGATCTCTGTGAGATGTTTTCAGTCTCAGAGAATAGATTGGGTATTGATGAGCATGGTGAGATAACTGAGCAAATATAAACTGTTCCTCATACTAGGCAAGATCAGGAGTAGTCTCACATTAGGTTGCATTTCTTTGGCTTTAAGACGTTTTTATTATTTTTCTTTCATCTGCATGGTAGTATAGTTTTGAGAGCCAGTAAAAGACAAATGTAAAAACATGATTCAGATCGATGAACAGACTTATTGCAAATCTTATAAGATCAGCAATTCAGCTATGAGGGCTTAGTGTTTTAATGAGTTTCCGTTTTAAGGATTATATTGTTCTATAATGGCATATAGAACAATAAAATTACTTTGAAGTCACTTGCAGCTCTAAAACCTCCAATCTTAAACTCTCACTATCTGTGCATTGAACTCCACAGGATCTTCTAAACCTAATGACTATTTCTAAGAGAACTGATTGGTAAGAAGGTGGTGCTTTTATGAGTGCTGATGTCTTCTGTGGAATATAATCTGCTCCAGAGCAAGTTAGGATTTCAGCATAAGCTACCATAGAGATGTAGCCTGCTGAGATGTGAACCACTGTTGAAGTACCAAAAACCCAGCGTTAAACCAGAAGTTATCTCTGGTTACCTCAAATCCTGCTTTCTAGTACAGGTCTCTGGTAAAACCAGCATTTTGGATTTGAAATAAAGTTGTATGTAGGCTGTGTCAGATGTACTCAATCAGAGCAATGAGAAACCACATTCAGCGGAATCAAATAGATGTTGACCTGAGAGGAAAGAAAGCTGCTATTGCCGGCAATGCTAACATTAACCACACCCTGCAAACCAATATGAAATTGTTCACCCAAAGGCACTGTGATCCTGCTTTGTCTGAAAAGATAAAGCCGCTCGCCATGGCAACAACTTCACCAGCTATGCTTCCACTAAACTTTGCTGGTCTGATCAATCAGTTCTCTTGGAAAACACCATCACCATTCATGCAAGACTGAGTGGACTTCAGTGTGCTCAGAGAGTGGGAGGGAAAGATAACAGTTTTAAGAGCTCCAAGCAATTAAGAAGATGATATCCTCCTGAAACAGAAACTGATAACACTGCTACAGCCTTGGACTTGCTGATCTTCTAGAATTTGCAGTAGGAATGAATTATGTTTATACATTTGTTCTCTACTTGCTCCCAAAAACTGTTTGACATCACCAAAGTTGCAACTGAAAGAACAAGATTTAAATCACCTTACACAGCATCAGAATGAGATTCAGTGATGACTGAATTCATTATTTACATCACAATAACAATAGCTTCATTTTCATGAACTGATTATCTATTCTTCTAATTGGGGTTTCTGTGAGTTGCATCTATTATTTCGTTCTATAATCTTGTACACTCCCTCCTTGGTTTAGATATGGTTGTTCCAGTTAAACAGAGATGATTTCTTTCACTTCCCTCTCAAACATCTACCTTCTCTCTCTAGAACGTGGATCCAGACTATTAATATCTTAGTGTACCTACCACAGGTGTTGGCCTGGTGGTCGCTGGTCACTGTGATGTACAGCTGCATGACTGGCTCAAGCTGCACCTCCAGCAGAGCACCAACAGATGTCTGCACCAGCAGATAGTAAGAGGAAGCTCTGAAGGCGGAAATACCAGCTGGGGATTAAGAGAAATGTTGGGGATAAGAATTTGTCAAAAAAGTGGAAGCAGCAAGAGAAATGACAAACTGTTTGTTGCACACTGTCACCCCTTTCCAAGTGAATTTGCGGTAAAGATGCAAACGGTAAAATTGTTGGGGAGGATTGTGTGTTAACAGCCACTGGGTGCTTAGTGAAATAAGTTGTTACAAAAAGATGCTTATAAGGGGTGATATTACTGAACTTATGCTGTTGATTTTGATGCAGACATTGTGTATTGTGAATTTCCACACAGAAACTCCAATAAAGATTTCTTCCTTTACGTCCTTTGCTAAGATAGTTTAGTTTAACTTACATTTTTTTCTTGAAAAAATACACTTCCCTACTCTTATACAGTTATTCAATGGAAAATTGCTGTAATATGTATAATATCAATACTGCAATTTTTTGCATTTATTTCTTGAAAAGAATGCAATTTTTCACAGTTAACGTACATATTGTTGTGCTGAAACAACAAACAAGTAATGTGGCGATTTTTGCATTTATTTCATGTAAAAAATAAAGTTTGTACCAGTCAAATTGATGTACTTTTGTGCTAATACGGACAAATGGTTTAAACCTTTAGAGAAATTTTAGTTTTACATCAAATTTACATGAAAATACCATATAAAATAAAGTTTGTGACCTATTCTATATATGACAGCATTTTTCCATTGTTAACACAACAGTTAGTGCATTTAACATTTAATATATGTATTTTTAGCAAAAATTCCAGTGATAGCTGTCAAACATATTAAACTCTTTTCTTACAGTAAAATCTGGAATGCAGCACATTTCTAACAGTAAAATCAACAGTATCAATACATTTCTTTACCGTAAATGAAGAAAATGTTTTACCGAAATTTTACAGTAGTGTCCTGGCAACAACAGCTGCTGGAATTTTACAATAAAAATAACAGTTTTGTTTTACAGTGTAGCCCAATGGCATAGTGAACCTTGTTCTACATGCCAAAGAGACAACCAAGGGGTAATGCTGGACAAGGAAGCGACTCTCACCGGCAGAAAATGGTAACTCAGCATAGATGCCATTCACATAAACCTTGCCGTTGGGCTGGATGGTAATAACCTTTATATGAAAGGAGACAAGATAATAATGACACTTCTACATTACACATATTGTGACACATTATACTCTGCATTACAGTTTGTAGATTCAGAATTGTCAATGAAATGTACCATTACGTTACTATTCTCAGTGAATATATTTCGAAACAATGTAGAGACAGTTTCTGCTTTTTTTCCACGTTAAAAAACGTAAATATACAGTGTTGTGTGTGGGTGACTTTTTGTGTATCACACTCACATTAGCCCCTCCAGACAAACCCAAGGTGACAGACTTGAGGCATGTTTCACTCTCAGTCATTCCACACTGTACCAGTTCTCCCTGTATGACAAACTGGGTTCCACTGCAGTCCTAAACACACAACACAAAACAATTCAACCACTGCTGAACTGAAATAACACGTCTGCAGGAGGCTGTGCATTGGGTTCAGAGTTACACTAGTTACACTAGACATACTTTACATATATTTATTTTTATATTCCTACATATCTATATTTTTGTATTGTAATATTTTAACAGCTGTGATGTTGACATATATTTTACCTTAGCCAGAACATAAGAGCAGTCCCCATGAAACGTGTAGAATTTTCCATCAAAGCTCTTGATGTGAGCTCCTCCCTCCACAGAGCATGTTCCTGGACAGTCCTCCTCCTGACACTCCCACTGACCACTATTACACACACTGCCAATGCACACAGTTTCATCTTAGTTAACCAATGAATTGACCACTGTCTCAAAGAGTGTTATATTTACAAACTAGACTATGCTAGGCTAAACACCTAATAGATCCGCAAAATGTACTTACATTAACAAACCAGAAATGGATTTCTTCGTCTGACTAATATTTTTCTAGCAAACATGCATAGTGTCCATAATGTGTAGCTTTTCTTTACTTTCAAACAAACCAACATGCTGTACATCATACCATTTTTTGCAGTTACTGGAGTAGGACTCTCCAGGTCCATAGGTCTTGCTGTTGTAGCTGCATGAGCATTCACTCAGTGGAACACAACCCCTTCTATTTAAATCATCAAACACCGTGCCTGAAAGTGATCACAGTTATAGTGTAAGGAAGGACATTGTGTGTGCAATTATTTGCATATATTTTTAAGTGACATACCTGCGGGGCAGAAACATCCATCCATACAGTGGCTGTCACATGTAAGGCTGGCGTCTGGGTTTGAGCAGGTATCAGCACAGGGGCTCCCGCACTCCTTGTACTCCATTTGGTACTGACATGATTTCCCTGTGAATACAACAAGATTCTACATTAAACTCTGAGACATTGTGAAGCTGGCCTCATATACAATGGATGGCATGATGATCATATAAGCTGAAAATCAAACAGGGTTGTTCTTGTTTGGAGAAACAGCCCACAAATAGGTCAAGTACCATCTTAAGATTAGACACAGCTGTAGGACAAGTTCATGGGACCTTTAGTCAGTATGGTGAAGTGAATTAAGCCTCCAGAGTTTCCATTAAAATTTGTGCATATATATATTTTTTGGACATTATGTGTTCAAAGTAAGTAAATAAAGGCATGGAACGTCTTGTCTCATTCAGTTAATAGAGATACATTTTTTTAGATGAGGTTCAGGAGCAGGACCACACCTCAATCACTCCTCTTCCTGTATTATGCCTATATATACCACTCTGCCCTTCCTAGTTGTTCGTTCTCGCTTCTCGTGCCCCACCCACCCTCCCTATACTTCTGCCTCCTTTTCCTGACTTCTCCTTTTCCTTCGGGGTCTGCCGACCGAGAGCCGCTGCTGATCTCCGACTAAGCTTTTCCCCCGACACCGCATCAGTTCAGTTCAGTCAGCACCAAGATAATGATCCTTTACTTCCAATAAACAGTTAAGCTTCAAATAAACGGTATGGTTCTTGCTAGTGAATTTACTTACTTTAAAGTCAAAACAGAGCAGACAACCCCTCCTACCCCAAGAACATTTGATTAGCAGTGTACTCACAGCAGAGCTCTTCGGTTCTCCAATTTTGGGGCTTGCCACCAGCATGAACACACTGTCGGGAGAATTCAGACACAGTATTGCACAGGCAGAGGGGATCTGCTTTTTCACCTTCACTGCTGGCACAGTGACACAGGTCTGCAACACAGGCAGAAGTGAAGGAGGTAATGTCCAGCAGATTGTGACAGCTGCTGAAAGCCGGCCCCATAAGGATCTGCTCGCACACTGGTTTCTGCAGGACAAATAGACACAAAGATCACACTCACTATATCATCCAGGGATAATCCACAACATGAGAAATAATGTATCTCCTAGTGTTGACTGCAGTTTTATTTACCTGTGGGGCTATAGGCACTGAGCTTGCTTTATCTGATGCACAAGTTTAGAGCTTTGAGCTGTTGCTCTATCACAAGTTTAGAGCTTTGAGCTATGACTCCAGCTGTTGCTCTATCACAAGTTTAGCTGTGGTAAAATACATCTAAGGTTTTGAACCCAGCTGCTTCTTCTTGTACAAATCACATTTTCAGTCATGCAGAGGCTACTACAGGTACAAGTCTTTTAATGATGACAACAAAAAAAAAATCCTTTTACTGCCTCTACTCAAAACATGCATTCATCTGTGTGGCCACAAATTCTGGACAGCAAGCTGGCATGCTTATAGGATAGGTAGATGCTAAAATTAGACCCTTCCAATCACTTGTGAACATGGACAATTGTGTTTTGATTCCTATATAGTGGGTGGAGCCTCACCAAGTTGTCACAGCTTTTTGTTGGTTCCACTGTGTAGTCAGAGCAAGCTTCAGTTGGACCATTCATTTTCCAGAAGTCAGCAAAATCCCTGAGGGATAACTTCACACCTGTTTGGATGATATAAAAGAATCACAATTCAGTTCTACGACCATGGATATACATTGACTGATGTTCTAAGGTGGGCCGAAGTGTACCATGACTGTAGAACTCATCATGAAGCTGGACCCCATTAAAGTCTCCACAAAGACCACAAGTTTGGTTCTTGAACTTCTGGTCTAGTTCAACCTGTGAGGACAAATCAGTCTAGCTGAACACTATCAGGACTTGTGTAAAAAATCTGATGATGTTTAGTGTCATATTTTTGCAGAAATTTAGAAAACTTTAAAACGCTACTGTATAGAGTAGAATATGTGTCATAATAGGCTGGTCTTTGCAGCCACAGCCCTACCAGAAAAGAGTCCTCCTCATTCCAGAAAGCAACCAGTCCGAGCTTGGCTTTGATTTTAATGTAAGTGGAAGTTTTCTCAATGAGCACTCCTGCTCGACTGACTGGAAGGATGGCTCTGTAACAAGAAAACATAGGTAAGAACACAAACAAAAAAGAATCAAAATATATACAGATATGGAGAAAAAAAAGTACTGTACTAGATAAACTATTAAAATGGAATAAAAGCAATTTGATTTAGAATAAGATAGGATAGAACTACAGTGCTATCTAATTTGTACGTCATGCAGGGAATGTGTGTCCCATATGTTGAGCATTTAGTACAACACCCTTCTCTCAATAACCAACTCCAGGGCCTCCAGAACCATCCCTAGCACAGAGCCAGCCTTTTTTATCAGTTTATTCAGGCAACCAACAGATGGCTGCAAAGAAAATTTCAATTGCAATAACATACTAATAAAAGATCTGCAACATCTTAAAGGACCTAAAATTCCTTGAGAAATAGAGTCCACTCTGTCCCTTCTGTAGACAGCATCAGTTCTATATTTCTAGTCACAGCTAACTCCCAAGTATTTGTCACTTTTTACTATTTCCACCAATATGGCTAATATAAAAACCAAGAGTGGCATTCAATACCAAGAGATTGTAGGGAAATTTACATCTGTGATTGATCTTTTCAGGTTCAAAATATGCTGATCTAATAGCAATAATTCAGTTCCTTTTCATCCTGATCAAGTCAATAAGTCAATTCAAATCATTCCCTTTGGGTTTTTTATTGTGACAGTATGAGATATTATTGAAATGATCCGTATGCACCATCTGGACTGAAGCAATAAATTATGAATTTTATTTTTAGAGTAAACTCACAGTTCGCCGTCAATGGTCACTGAGCCCTTTGACAGTTCCACTACTGAACCCTGTAGGTTCAAAATGATGTTTTTGATGGTAGAAGAACCACCAGCTTCTTGTCTTCTTATCTGGATGTTGAAGTCATTGTAAGTACTGTGGCATGAGGAGGTCAGGATGTAGTTGCAGGTGGAGTGCAACTGGAAAATATCCCCATCAAAGGTCTTGTAGTGGAAGTTGCCCCATGTGCTGCAAACCTGGCCGTTGTGGGCAGGACTCACACCTACAAAGAGATTTTTTAAATTTTGTAATTTAATAGCTGTTTGTCTACATTAATAAATGGTCACACACAGCCTAGTAAGAAAGTAATTGAACTAAGCAAACAACAAGCTCACCTGTTTCAGAAATGTGGAATATATTCACAGCAGAGTGTGCCTCTGTTGGAGGAGATAAGAGTTATTAGTCCAGCAAACAATATTCGAATCTCAAACTACTTTGTAACGTAATAATGCTGCACTTTGCAGTAGCAGACGGTTAAACATTTGGACTGCTAATAGTCCGAATTGTTATACTTGTCAATCTGAGTAATAAAGTATAATGTACATACCACTGTACCAAGCAGCTACAATGGCAGACAGGCTCAGCCATTGCAACCACTTGTTAGCCATAGCCATTCCCTTCTCCACAGGAATTCTGACCAAGATGTGAAGGATGTATGCTCCTTTATACCAGTAGGCAAGGTCTTAGCAGGTGAAGGAGTGGCATTCAACTTCACATGATGATTCACTGGTCCTCCACTGAGTTCCATTTACTACTATATTTCCAGTCCACCGGGCTTCACATGCCTCATATAAAATACAAGGTAACAGTATGAAACCAGACGACATTTGTAATCTAGAATCCATGTTAGTAGCCTCATAATAAACATGATGGTTGAGTTTTTGTTGTTTTCATATTTTTTTTTAATTTATTTATTTTTGTCCACGTGACGAGTTCTTAAACCATAGATTTATTCTGTAACTTCTAGTATCAAATGAAGACCACTGAACAACAAAACAACACCAAACAAAGAAACTGTGACTGGGAGTAAGGTTTATGGGAAGGGATGGGGTTACACAATATTCCCCTCTAAGATTGGGCTTGGAGATTAATGGATAAACAGATCACATCTGAAAATGCCCAGTAAGTTATTGATGGGCTAGGTTGAGAATTCGGTGAAATTCCATTGTGCAAAAGAAAAATAATCAAGAAAGTTGCACCAAGTTCTCAGTGACTGAAAGCTACTTGCAAGCACATTGTGGTGTTGATGTGGGTTGGAATAGGTGGACTAAGGAGAGCCTTCTTGATGATCTCCAAAGAAGTCAAAAGGAAGTCATGAAAAATTCAAGGACTCAAGAAAGACTGAAAGAGATGCTTTCAGGTCTGACTTATAAGGTGTCTTTTGCATATCAATAACTCACGAAGGGATCTGGTACAACCCTGGTCAAGGAGGGCTCATGTCTGGATGCCTCTACTGAGTCATACTTTTACGATCAGTTTGTGACCTAATGCATGTTTTGTTTTGAGTGTCCTAGTCTGGATGTGAGCAGTAGATAATCCTGTGGAGGTCTACCTTCCCATGGCTTCCTCCTGAAAGCAACTTTACACTATTCTGACTGACCAGGAAGATTTTTTTTAATTTGGGTTCCCCATCTAACATGGTGTGCATTGGTGTCTTTGCTCTGTTGATCACGGTGGATCCTGTCTTCAGTCTGTGGATTGAAATGCCTTAAATTTCAGACTACAGAAGGATGACTCTCTGAACATTTTAAGGGCTAGCTTGAAAGTAAATAAAATAAGTACTGGAAAGTAAATGTAGTGACAATAGCTTAAGGTTAGGCAGGTGAAACAAATGTTGTGCATGACATGAAGAAACATGGCTTTCCTAACTTGGAAGCACTCTTCATCAAATGCAAACCTGGTTTTGGCTGCGGGAGTTTTCCTCATTTATTCTGCGAGATGGAAAGGTTCTGTCTTTTCAGGCCAGGCTCAGAGGTTCAGTATTCACAACTGACTGTTCTACAGTTTCATTTAGCAGACCCTTTTATCCAAAGTAACGTACATCTGAGAGGAGACACAACACAAACAAGGATCTAGTCAGTCTTACTCACTTTTGATATTATTCAAAGATCCAGTGGGAACACCTACAACCAAATCTGATATTAAGCAATGGGAATAATAGACCACCATTATGTTGTGGACATGTTGTGGACTGATAATATAAGTTAAATAAAGACTAAACTAAATATACCCGAGTGTTTGTATTTGTTTTGTTTTATCAAATTTTGACTCAAGTGGTAAAGGTTCTGTTCAAGGTGTGGTCACATGATTAACACTTTCCACTTTTGTTTTCTTATCATCAGCAGTCATCTTTAACAATAGAAAAACTGAACAGTGACTCGACATCATTGGTAAGCTGAGATTACTGAAATTCACCTCAGCTAATTATAAATCCATTTCAGATATTGTACTGTCCACCCTAATGAGATAACATGACTTGCTGAAGTGGTCTGATGTGTGTTGCATAGTCGTGGGTGTGACCATGCTGTCTGCCCAGCAGCACTTATCAGCTATTGCTGTCAGTTATGTTGTCTGAATCCTGTTGTTCTATGGCATGCTATGCAATTGCTGAAGAAAATAGTTTTTCTCACTTCAAACTACAATCACACTGCTTTTAGAAATCTTTGTACACAAAGTCACTTCAGTGACGTAACATTTCTGAATGTAAATATTAGCATGCTGGCATCTCCAGGTGAACAGATTTTCTCTATGTCTGCAAGATGAACATCTTCAATCAAACAAAGAAAAAAGCCTTGCTGCCTTTGCGAACATTGTGACAATGAGCTCACACCCCTCCACCAGGGAAGGAACCCAAACTGGTGCAAGACATGGTGCAGAATTAGCTAAAGTTGGTTTCACCTCTACGTCCAGCCAAGGTTCTGGAATCAAACTACTGGAGAGGGGCTCTTTTTATTGAAGTTTCAGAAGGTGAGAGGTGCCAGACGGGTCTGGGGATACACACAAGTCCCTGTCTGAGCACTGCTGTATTTGAGTTTTTACCAGAGAATAGTGTTGAGTGTGAAAGTGATTATGGGTAAGTGATAGTAAGGTTCTTGCATTGAGGAAATGTATGCAAACACAATGAACATTGTTGTCTTTAGACTCCCTTGTTCAAGAAAAAATGATGAAAGCAACAAGGTACAGGTGAGATGTGAGTAGATTAAGAAAAGTTTTTTTCCTCCCTTTATGACCAGGACCAGAGAGAGGAGAAGAGAGAAGGAAGAGGAGAGAGCAGAGACAAAGAGTGTGACTAGAAAGGTGAAGAAGGAGAGTTAATACATAGAGTTAACACAGTTAGTCACAGTTCAAAAGGAGCCCTTGTCACACAATGGAAGCAGAAGCTATGAGACCAGCACTGAACAGTTTTCCAAGTTTAACAAAGCCTTGGCAACACATCACCTAGTGCAGTGGTTCCCAACCTGGGATCCGTGCCCCCCTCAGGGGGGGTTCCAGAGATCTGAGGGGGCGCGAAGCTTTGTCTGCTCTGAGGCTGTGATGTTATAAAAAATGGATTTTTACATTCTGGATAAAATCAGAGTAACAGACTCACTGTGTCATCACAAGTCTACCTATAAAACATTTTTAAAACACATTTATTTGGTCTTTCTTCAAAAATCCTTTGCTGCGTCGATGGCCACACCTCCTTGACCTTTCAACTTCTCTCCACGCTTTCTTCAGGTTGGCTCCTAGTTCATCCCGTTTCATTAGTTTGTGTGCAGTTAGAAAATTACTGACGGAAACGGTGTCTGAAAAACGCAAAACGGGTGAAGATTCATCGGTACCTAAAAACTCCGGCTATACCTCGAGAGTTACCTTAAATTTGGTTTTATTAAAGGACAAGACAGAATTATGTTATTTGTGGTGAAATGCTCGCAAATGACAGCATGAAGCCAGCGAATTACGGCGATGTCGGGGTGGGGGTGCAGCTTATAGGGGGGGCTTCAAGCCAAACAGGTTGGGAACCACCGACCTAGTGCACGACTTTTCATCAGTGTCAGTCCTAGAAGCTTCAGTAGAAAACAACTGGACTTCTCCTTCAGGTTCATGAAGATATTTCACCTCTCGTCCAAGAGTCTGCTTCAGTTCTGAACTGAATAGAATCTACACAGACATGAATGTTAAGGATGTAATACTTTTCCAAAGGTTTAAACATTTCTGTTTAAAATAAAAGCAAGAACAAAGTTGAGAACTCTAACTTAATTTTTTTTTTTTTAAACTTTAAAATAAATTCAAAAAGATGCAGTTATCAGTTACAAATCTTCTTAAGAATGTCGATATTGGATAATTTTGCAAAACCATGTTTTATGGTCAGTGGAGATTCTACATAAAGACCAATGCTTATATTGTGTTGTAATTGTCATTATAATTTCTGTGTATGGCCACACTGTTTGGGGGAAGATATAATATAAAACCCTTCTTAAAGAGATCGGTAAAGATGAGTAAAAATGTTTATTGTTATCTTAAAAAACAATAAATAAATTAATTTTAAAAAAACGCTCTCCACCCTCCGTATTGAAGTGTGACTCACAACCTGCCCATCCACCACCTTGACCTGCACACCCTTATATATACACTACCGGTCAAAAGTTTTAGAACACCCCAGTTTTTCCAATTTTTTATTGAAATTCAAGTAGTTCAAGTCCAATGAACAGGTTGAAATGGTACAAAGGTAAGTGGTGAACTGCCAGAAGTTAAAAAAAAAAAAAAGGCAAGGTTACCCAAAACTGAAATATAATGTACATTTCAGAATTATACAAAAAGTCCTTTTTCAGGAAGCAAAAAATAGGTTAACAATTTAAAGCTGTCCTGCAGCAAATGGAGATGATCAAGCCTTGAAAGTTAGTGCTACCAAATCCTACAGGTGTCCCAACTTTTCTTGATTACTTACAGCCCCTTCTGTCTGCATAAAAGTAGTGTTGGAACACACAGTGGCACCACACCCTCGAGAGCATTATTTGAACAGTATTGTACTGCAGAAAGTAGTGTGTTGTTATAAAAATGGTGAGGAGAGACAGACCATCATAACACTTAAAAATGTAGATCTTTCCTACAGAGAAATTGTGAAGAAAATCAAGGCGTCAGTGAGTACATTTTTCTTCACCATCAAAAGGCACTCAGAAACTGGTGAGAAACTCTGACAGGAAGAGGTCTGGAAGACCCAAAGCCACAACAAAATCAGAAGACAAGCTTCTGAGAGTCAACAGCTTGGTGATAGGCAGCTCACAGGACAACAGCTTCAAGCACAGTTTAATAGTGGTCATAGTAATAAGCTTCAGTTTCAACTGTGAAGTATAAGATAGGATGAAAGGCCTGATGTAAGATAAGTAAAATAAAATTAACAGTTAAAAGAGTAAAAATACTTAAGATAACAAATAAAGTAGATTAAATGATCTAAAATTAACATAATCTAAAACACAGCAAGATAAAAGGCAACTACATAAAATAAGATAAAACCTGATAAGAACGTGAGAAGAATTTAAAAGGTCAGTTAAAAGCTTTGTTAAAAAGGTGTGTCTTTAACATTCCTTTAAATGTTCCAAGTTCACCAAGGGTTTATCCTACAGCGAGGTAATGACCCAAAACATAAGTCCAAGCTATGGAAGAGCTACCTTAGATAAAAAGAGTGAAAGAATGAAAGCAAAGCAACCTACAAGTGCCACACTTTTATGGGAACTTCTGCAACAGACTTGGGAAGAACTTTCTGAAGAATATTTGATTTCCATTGTGGGAAAACAAATGCCACGAGCACGTTCAGTTGTTGTATCTGCCAAAGGTGGCTACTTTGATGATTCAAAAGTTTAGAATACATTTTGGTTTCTAAATTGATTTTTTTTGTTTGTTCTATGATTTCACATCAGAGTACAATGATACATTAACATGCATAATTTCCAATTAAAAAAATACAACAATTGGGGTGTTCTAAAATTTTTGACCAGTCGTGTAAGAAAACCTAACCTCAGTTATTCTTTAGTATCAGTAAAACTGACTCATTAAAGATGTCATTTTAAAAAGGTTGCACAATGTTGAGATTTTCTGAGTCAATCTGAAATGCAAAAACGCTAAATCAAAGTGTGCTTGGACAACATCAACACCTTTAACCAACAGTGATAACGTTGCTGAGAGAACAACACCTGTGTTTTGATCAGGGCCAATTTGGAGAAATTTGAATGCATTTTTTTTTAATGAAAGCAAGGTTACACAGCCAGTCTTTAAGAAGATGAAAATGAAACTACTATGCATAACCCAGTGTGTAGATATAAAAAAACTCACTGGAAACTTCCCCTTTTTTATCATTCAGATGTAGTTTTTTGGCTCAGTGAAAACAGAATCATTTTAAGTGCCCCTCATTTAGGCAATATACTGTATTTACTAGTTGATGTCGAATAAACTAACCAGAATTATGTCATGGGAAACAATATCTTATGGAACATATTTAAAAATGGTTATTATTTTTTGTGCTGTTAACTTAAAAATTCAGGTTTTGTTTGGAAATATTCCATTCAGTAAATTAAAGCACAAACAGAGTTGGTTCATGGGACCTCTAAAGGTGTGCTGGAGAGCCTGGTACCAGGGCATGGGCAGTTAACCATCTGGGTTTGGTGGGTTGTGGTGTGAGGCCTCCATGAATTGAGCCTGTTCTGGCATATCCTACAGATGTTCGATTGAGGGATCTGAGGAGCTTAGAGGCTTGGCCAACACCTTGGGCTTTTTTAATGTTCCTTGAGGTGTTCTTCAGCAGCTTTTTTGGTGCATCTGGATACACTGTCCTGCTGATAGATGCTGATGTTATCAGGGAGTGCCAAGGCCACGAGGAGGTATGCTTGGTCTGTAACAATGTTTAGGTGTGTAGTATGTGTAAAGGTAACATCCACATCATGCCAGGACTGAAGGTTTCCCAGCAGAAATTTACATTATAATAAAAGAATCAATATTATATACTTTAGCTGCCATTGATTTTAATGGTGTAGCTGGTTGGTCTAGGTACATGAACGATTTGCAACCAACAATTACAGCAACAATCTAAAAACAGCTGGGCATTGTGTTAACTTTCATCAAGTCAAGCCAAACACAACAAGAAAAAAGAAACATGTCTGTAATCAACCCCAGCTACTCAACTTTTTAAAAACCCCAGATCTGTCCACAGTACACAGAAGCCACAAGAACACTTGAACATGGTATGCAAGCGAGATAAGCCTGATGTCAAGGTGTGTAAGTTATTATCAGCATGTATCAGGTAATACTGATAACTTTAGGTGCTACTGTTTGCCTAACAGGAGTGGTGCTGGTGTCAGTCAGTGAAACCCAAGAAGTAAGAGGTCAGCAGGAAATGCGAACTTGACAAAAACAGAAGAAAAACAGCATCATCCTTGCGAGATCACTGGACCCAGGAATGCTCATATTGAAGGCTTTTGCTGCACATAACTTCCAATGCAATAGCGATTTCCAGTTTTAGTTTACGACACCACTCAGAGACAATATTAAAACCACTAACAAGGAAAGTGTATAACATTGACTATTTCCTTCTGATGTAATGTTCAGCTAGGAAACCTTGGGCCTTGGCAGTCATGTGGATGCTATTTTGACACAAACAACCCACTTCATAGCAGATTAACCATGTTACTTTTAAGTTAAGAATTAAACCCCACAAAAGATTAATGTTCACACACAAACCCCGCCTGTGTTAACTCCACACAGTGAAATAACTACCAAGTCACACAAAGTAAATAAATCAAACACGTAAAACGCTCAATGTTATGACAAATAAAGCAAAGAAAGAAAACTTTTCAAACTCCCTTCCTCCATTTATTTCAACAAAGGTTGAGACATAATGAAAGGAGTCCACTTCAGGGTTTTCTGATTAATCCTTTAATACAGTTCAGTCAATACAGCTCAGTATTTCATTTCGGGCTTTTCTCATGATCTCACAAAAAAGTCAGAACTCTGAAATTTCTTACAGTAATGTTCACTCACACCAAAATGAAAAGTAAATCCACAGAAGAAACCAGGCAAAGAAAAAATAAACAGAAAAGAAGAAAAAAAAGGAAAAACAAAGACAACTTTGGCCTTTGCGAACTCATGGTTCTCTTGGGGATGAATGTTGTGCTGAAGTCTCTGTATGAGGCTGGAAGTCAGATCCTGCACAGCTTACCAGCAAACGACAGATGAGGGAAAGAAATGGATAACTTACCAAGATGCCTAGGCAAGCTGACTCACAGTGTATCTAGTTGTGCAGCTACTCCATCACTGGTGTATGACTGAACTGCTGAAGTTTTGATATCAGGAACCAGACTTAGGAGAGCCGGGAAAACAAAGTCATGTTTAGGCTGAAAGTACTGGTGGGTCATGGAGGTGAGGTGACCAAATAGAACAACATTTTTTTGGGGGGGAACAGTGGAGAGAGACAGGAAATGTAGGGAGAAGAGTGGGAGAAAGACATGCAGCAAATGGCTGTGGGTTGGACTCGAACCCAAGGCCGCTGCTTCAGGGACTATAACCCCTGTTTATGGGTCGTCATAACCTGTTGAGCTAGCCAGGCACCCCAGTACAACAATTTTTAATACTATATACACCACACTCTTCTCCATTGGTGATTTAAAAAAAAATAAAAAAATAAAAAAAACAGCCCACAGTGGGTTTGATAAGTTAACAACAGACAATATTACAAACCTGACCCCTGGTAGGCTAATAAATAACAAAGAAAAGCACTTATTGCTATTGTTGTTATATTTTTTATTTATTTTTTTAACTACAAAAAACAGGCTTTGGCACTGTTAGTAAAACACTTTTTAAATAGGTAGCCAGAGTAAGGCAGTTAATTTTGTTTTTCACCATGTTGCAGACTTACGAGAATGTTCTTCTTTCTCTTCAGAATCGGCTTCTGACATGTTGCTGTAATGGTCCAGTTCACATGGATTTTTCCATTTCCCTGGAGAGTCAGAAGGGGGAGCATCTGGGAATCCAAAGAAGTCCCCATCCTCTGTCTCTTCCTTGAATCTCTCCTTAGCTTCCACTGCTTCTGCTCCTCCACTTGTTTAGCAGATGGGTGGCAAGGATTGACCCAGTAGATGTATGCAATCGACCAGATGCCCACTTTCCTTGCTGCATCATTTAAAAATAATAATAATAATAATAATAATAATAATAATAATAATAATAATAATAATAATAATAATAATAATAATAATAATAATAATACCTTTAATTTATAATGCACTTTACATGTAAAATCTCAAAGTGCTCCAATACATTTAAAAGAAACATTTTAGAAACAGTAGTAATATGTTAGAGCTTAAATAAGAATGTCTTTAGCCCTTTCTTAAATGACTCAGGGGACTGTGGGGCCCTCAGAGGTGGTGGTAATGTGTTCCACAGTTCAGGAGCAGCTGTCTGGAACGCTCTGTTGCCCATTGTTCTCAGGTTGGATCTTGGAGTGCACAGAAGGTTGGTATTAGTGGATCGGACTTGTCTGGAGATGGAGTGAAGGGTTAAGAGTTCTGAAAGGTAGTCCGGGGCATGTCCATGTATACACTGGTAGGCAAGCAGAGAGATTTTGTACTGGATGTGTTTCGAGATTGGAAGCCAGTCGAGGTTACGGAGGACAGGTCTGATGTGAGCGTGTTTGGGTGTCCTCGTCAGGATCCTGGCTGCGGTGTTTTGCACGTGTTGAAGCTTTTGGAGGCTTTTTGCTGGGATCCCGACGAGGAGGGCATTGCAGTAGTCCAGCCTGGAGGAGACAAAGGCATGAACCAGCTTCTCAGCATTGGAGGGGGAGAGAGTGGGACAAAGTTTTGAGATGTTTTTTAAATGAAAAAATCAGCTGTTAAGATCTTTCGTTTGGTTTACTCTTTCTGTAAGGTTTGTCACACCATGCAAATTAACCAAGTATAACAAGACAAATGATGCTATCGCTGCTGATCTAGGTTTTTCTTTTTATATTAATCCATTTGTATGTTTCTTTTGTCTTATGCTGGCTTTTATGTCTGTTTGTGGCAGAAGCATTTTGAAGATGCCAAAAAAAAAACCAAAAACACGGAAACTCAGGTACTCTGTCTTAGAGGTAACATTGACTCATACGTCACATGCAAAAGTTGCACAATGTTGAGATTTTCTGAGTCAACCTGAAATGTTAAAACACTGGATTAAAGTATGTTTGGACAACATCACCACCTTTAACCAACAGTGATAACAGGGCTGAGAGAACAGCACCTGTGTATTGATCAGGATCATTATGAAGAAATGTGAATATATTTTTAAACTCTAAGCAAGGTTATATTACAAATATTTAATACAATAAAAATAACAGTAACATGCAGTGTACTGTTGAAGAAATTTCACTCTTGGTCCTTCGAAGTTTGCTGTAGTGGTGTGTTTTATTGGTATTTCTGGTAATACGGCGGATTACCAGAGTATGGGTCTGCAAAGGTAAGTCGACCCAGAGCATTTTCAGGGTACACATTTTATAGGAATGTCAGCAGATGGATCAAAGGGTAGGAAGGGGGCTGTATGTAACTACCAAGGTGAATAGTGGTTAATTTGTGTACGATTGCTAATCAGTGACCGAAGGTAAGACAACAGAACAAAAGAGTAATTGAATCAAGGAGTCTGGGAAACAATTGCAAAAAGTACAGGTGTGACAACAAAAGGTAAGAGGGGGATCTGGTACACAGTAGCACATAAGAGATCAAACAATTGTGGATAACCGTGGGAAATAGCGTGACATGTTACGGTAAGTATCTGTAGCTAAAGAAGCATCTGTAGCAAAAGGTCTGGTATTTTCTTCATCAGTACCTATAAGACAATCAGTGGAAGCTTTCCATTTTATCATTTAGATGTATTTTTTTTCTAATCAAATATTTAAGGAATTGTTGTTTGGCTTAATGGAACAGGATAGTCTTGAGTGCCACACATGCAGACTACATTTTATATACTATACTGCTATATATTTTGTAGTTTCAATGATGTCTTATAAACTACTTAGAATTATGTCTTGAGGAACAGTAGCCTATGGAACATACTTCAAAATGTATAACATTATTTTGTACTGTTAACTGAAAAATTTGGGATTTGTGTGACTCGGTGCCATTTAGCAAATTAAAGCACAAAGTAGAGTCAAAGGACATGGGACCTCTGGACACGTGCTGTGATGTCTGAAACTAGGACACTGGCAATTAACCCTCTTGGTGGTGTGGATTGCAGTATTATAAGATGCTGACTCACAGTAGTGCGACGGCTTCTTGAGCTCCCGGGACAAAATCTATTTTTAGTGATTTTGGAGGCAATTCTAGGACCAATCTATTGATAGATATGCAAATAATGTACAGCTAAGCCGAACTAACAAACATCGAGTACTGTTCGGTTACAACAGCTTCACCGGGCTTCAAAGATGCATTAAGCGGACTGCAACTCCTCAGAACACCGGACTGGCATAACAGAGTATGGAGAATAGGAAGTGGTGCTTGCAAAAGCAGAAGAGTAAGCGAGCCGGCATATTTTAAAACATGGAATAAAAATTTTACCATTGATGTGTAAGCTGAGGCAATCAAGCCTTTGATAGTTTATTACGTGTTATTGATGATTATGTAGCAGAAAACTGTAAAAGATGTTTGTTTTTCCAAAATTTTGAAGCTCAAATGTCCTCCAATTCTGGAATGACCCAACTACAGTTAACCATTTTGCCATTTCATGCAAATGGGTAACATTTGAATGATGTTAACTTGAAATTTCATGCCAATTTATAGTGCTGTTTAAAAAAAGCCCCGTTTCAGTTGAACTAAAACGAGGACAGATTCAGCAGCTCAAATGCTTTCAGAAATACTTTTCGTTGAACTGTTTCCGTAATAAAAGAGAAAGTTTGTGTTGGTCCGACGCTTGGTATCATCCTGGTGAGAAGGGTATGTCTGCAGAGCCGAAGGCTGCACCGAGAGGGCTGCACCGAGAGGGCTGCACACTTCCGGTCGCACATTGCGAGCATTTTTAAAAAGTTACCACAATAGATGGTCACTGTAGTGCACAGCTTACGGTTTAAATACAGAACTTACAGTTTTAAATTATGATTTCACTCAAAATATTCTTAGAATTTAAAATATTTTTTCAACGATTTTTCCCACTTTCATTTTGGCCCCGGTAAGTTTTTCTGCAGAGCCAGAGGCTGCAATTTTAGGACCACATCAAGTATTCCACACAAAGTACCTCTTCATATCCTACCTAAGATTTTAAAGGTTTAATTCACCCAAATAACACTTATTGCAATATCATGACTGGGTTGCTGAGGCTTGCGTTAAGCAAAATGAAATTTATACGCCTTTTCTCATTTCGTTTCGAGCCATGCTTTTATTCGAAAGGAGGCGTGCACCGATACACGGAAGTGAAGTATCCTGTGAGTGCCGGGAGTTTTTTGGTTATCGTTTGATGAAGTTCCTCATGCAGATGCGGTGGTTATACCTGTTCCATGAAGAAGCCTGGACTTAATTCCTCAACTTGCGTTTGGACAAATTGTGTAATTATCAGGTAAAATAATAATGTAATTGTCTGTAGTGGCCTTTGTTGTGTCGAGATCTCAAACAGCACGATCTGAAAGGTTGAAAAGAGGCAATACACATGGACAACTCTGGAGGCAGATATTTATATTTATTTCATACAATACCATTAAATAAAAATAAAAGTTAAATACGCAAACACACACAGGTAAATTAGCTCTGTGACTCCGTGACCTGCATAAATATAAATGTTTATAACGTTATAAAACATACAGCCCTCTCCGTGCAGCCTCCGGCTCTGCAGACACTGATCCTGGTGCAGGCAGGAGACAGCCCACACGTTCTACCAGTAGGTGGCAGTGCTGCGTGAAGTCGCTGTTTGCCAACCGCCAGAGACCCTTCAACAAGAAGAAGAAGACAAAGCGGCAGAAGAGCCGTGATTAGCCTTGCGCACACTGGGACGATTTGCTGCCAAAGTGAGGAGTTACTGTCTTCGACATGGTGAAATTATCTGCAGAGCTGATTGAGCAGGCTGCTCAGTACACCAACCCCGTGAGAGACAGAGAGCTGGATTTACGAGGTCGGTCCAAACTTCCTGATTACTCCTGCCGGTGTCAGAAAGCGGTCCTCGTGCTTTACGCGGGCCTCACGCTGAACCGAGTCATGTTCGTACTTTCCGACAAAAACAGCTTAATAAGTTGCTCGGCATATCGCTGCTGGACTAATACTGTAGGCTAACATTAGTGCAATGTTTGATATGCCTTCTATAGGGGAGGAGGTTTGAATGAACCCAGCAGAAACTCAGGCTTTTTATTTCCACAGCCAGATATCCAAAGTTAGCATCGTTAGCCAACACACAGAGGAGGAGAAAGCTATTTCTCCAATTGTTTTACTAATAGTTTCTAAATGCTTCTTAACAGGGGAAAGACCTTTATCACAGCATTTCAAAGCAAAATAGTTTCCTTAAGAAACCAGAATTAATGTTATTTGTGTAGTTAATTATGCTGTACTTGATATGTGTGTTTACGTACCTACCATGTTGATTACCACCTGCACTGTATTATTTGTTATTTACACTATATTGCAGATATTTATGCTATATAGCAGGGGTGTCAAACTAATTTCAGTTCACGGGCCACATACAGACCCGTAAAATCACAGTATAATAGCCTTTGATTAAACATAACTCCAACTTTCCCCCTTTGTTTTAGTGCAAAAAGTACATTTTGAAAATGTTCACATTTAATTATCTTTTTGCAAAACATTATGAACAAACTGAAATTTCTTAAGAAAAATGAATTCGATTTTGACAATGTTATGCCTCATTTTATCATTTACACATTACAACTTGCAGGCCACAGAGTATCTGCAAAGGCACAAAACGTTTAGTCACAGGTATCTGGAACTTAACAATATAGTATTTCACTTTATGATCAAAACAACTTGTCAAGATCTAGAAGTGATTTTAAGTTTACATTCATTTCCACATCTGTGTAGTAGTACTGACCACTTGAACTGACCCACCATACCAACTAAATGGGAACTATTAAGGAAGGTGGTTAAGGTATCCCCCCATGCCTTGTAAACGTATGAAATTTATACATAAAAGTTGTTGCAGTGCAGTGGAGACATTTAAAATAGCAGTGACTTTTATTGAAAGATTACAGTTAATGTCATCTCTGTAATTTTACACTTTGCAAAGTCATTCTGCGGGCAGGATTGGACCCTCTAGTGGGCTGGTTTTGACCCACGGGCCGCATGTTTGGCACCCCTGTTCTATACAATGTGTAGCTTCCACTTGCGCTGCACTATGTAGAATTTTATTCTAGATCATTTATAATTGTCATTGACACCATACTATGTATAATACATATAATAACTGATCATTCAGGACTCATGTATGTTATACTGTGCATAATATCAGATTACTGCAGTCGCATTCATTTCACCCATTTGTTACCCAGTAGCGAGTGTGATTGTGTCTGATATATGTTTGTGTTTTTACTTAAGTCTTTTAAAATGTACCAAATATTTGATCTTAGTTTTTTGTAGTATTAATACTTTAATTTCTGTACTGTGAATGGATGAGAGAAACAATATTTCTTTTAACTGTGTACTGCGTACATTGCTGAATGACAATATAGCTGAAGCTGAAGAAACATACTAACCAAAAACAATCAGGGTCAATAATGTAAGTTGTTATACTGTGTGCATATCGGAAGATATCTCTCAGTTCACAACTTCAGTGCATTACTACTAAACTAAAGCACATCTGCTGTGGCTCAATGAAAAGGTCAGTTCATAAGGGGCCTAATCATCATCATGCCTGGTAGTTTTTAGTTTGGGTGACATAATTCCGTTACTTTGTGCAAATGGAGCCAATTGATGTCAGTGCTATTTAAAAACTGTTAACACTTAGGAAATACTTGTAAAAGAACTTTCATTGGGGCCTAATAATTTTGTCCTTAGTTGTATATTAGTTGTATATTTGCCAACACAGATCAGGCTATGAGGAAACTGAGGAATGCTGTGTGCACTACAACCTGGGTTTGTACCAATGAGCTGGTATTCTACAAATGCAAAAGGCACTTTAACAAAGTAAAACTAGACAGTTGGCTACATAAAAATAGATCGGTAGTAATCAGTATTTTTATATGATCAATCATGCCAGTTTTCTTTTATGCTAACAAAACACTCTTGCTGTTAAAAGGTTGATGGTCTTTCCAGCACTACTCCAACATTTCTATATATTTTTTATTTTTATTTTCCAGGTTATAAAATCCCTGTACTTGAAAATCTTGGAGCTACTCTGGATCAGTTTGACACAGTTGATTTCTCTGATAATGAAATCAGAAAACTGGATGGCTTCCCTTTGCTCAAAAGACTGAAAACATTGCTAATGAACAACAACAGGATTTGGTGAGTTTCAGCTGCAACACTTTCCAATTGTCTTGAAAGGAAAAAAGTACAGTATATTGATGTTGCATGTTCAGATTTACCAAGGAGTTTATTTCAAGCACGTTAACTGATCTTAACATACATTAGTCAATAAATTGACTGTGGCTTGGAGAATATGTGAACATTTCTTCTCCTTGCCTTTCCATAATTACAGCTTCAAATACCCGTTTGGTCTGTCCTCCAATGTAAACTCCATTTATTCATATTTTCAGTTCAATCTTAGAATAATTTACTGTTTTAGGATGTTGTCCACTGAGCTCGTCTTGGGCACTTAAATACAAGTTTTTAAATGAAAGCTCTGAGAGACACAGAATATGAGTTGTGTGCCTGTGATATTAGTGAAGGACAAAGAAGGACAAAGCTTGTTAATAATGTCTTTAATAGGCTTGAACATGTGTTGACTCTGGGGGTAAAAGTCTAATGTCATTTTTCATTCGACATAGTTATTGGAATATAGCTCATGCTGGTTTCAATGCTTTTTACTAATGACTCCAGACGTGATTGGGAAAGTGAAATAAAAATTGACAGTGTCTGATGTTAACTTGCTTCCTTGCATAACCTTAGATGAAGTCTGATTTATTTGAACCTGATTTTATTACAGTTTAAAGGCCAGTTCATGCTTTCTGTGTTGCTGTAAGGGATCGTGAGACATACATTTAATCATTCACCCAGGTTGACGGGGTCTGCGTGGACCCAGAACGTCCATGTGCAGCCCAGACTTTTTGCCTGCAGACTGCTTGTGTCAGAAAAACAGCTGGAGGCTGTGCAAAGAGATTCTCAGTCATCTACACTTCTATAATTTATTTCTAGGGGTTGTAATTGAAGTAGACGCTGCTGGTCGTTGGAGGTGCTTTGATTTGTGCATGCTGTCCATCGACAGAGCTCGTTCTAAAACACAAGTGGAAGTTTTCTCCAGAAGGCCTGTGGTGTGTCCTGAGGAATATTCACTGACGTGATGCTGCAGCCTAATCTGTAACCAGCAGCTGCAACATTTTAAAAGTGTAAAGCGACAGCCTTAAGTAGGTGACAGGAGACCTGTTATTGAGGGTCAATATGTAGCTGTCTTGCAGGAGACTGGTGCAGACCTATTGTAGGATGACATGTAGCGTATCGGCTTTCTGAGTTGACTCTGGCCAACATAATACAGCACATGGAAACCATGAATTGACATTGAATTGGTCACAGTATGTTGCTAACCCCATGACATGTTGCTCCAGTCGCATAGGTGAGAATCTGGAGCAGTCTCTGCCAAGTCTGACAGAACTGGTTCTCACAAACAACAACATTCAGGAGCTGGTGAGTACATCTTAGCAACAGCACCATCGGAATATAACATTTTTTTCATATTTGTGATCAAAATGTTGAATGCCACATACACAGACATACACAGACATACCAGAACAATAAGAATGCTACCTTGTGAGAGGCATTCAGATTCTGAGTTTCCAATGACGGCTGTAACTCAGAATTTTCTATAATGGAATCTTTGAAACTCGTGTGTCTTTGTGACAAAGAATTTCTCTTGTTTACTGTCCATTTAGAGTGTTATGGTTTAGTTTTTATTCATATTTCATAATGGGTTCCTGTCTTACAGTTTTACTTGGAATGTATTAGCACCATTTCCGCAATGCTTCAGGCTTTTTAGATGTTCATTTGCAAACTTCTGTGTTCTGGTATTTCATTGTATTTAGTTGCGCTTGGAAATTTCACTGTTATTTTTGCCAGTGGGTGTTAATGTGACTTTAAGGTGGTAAGGTACTATTGAACACCTTACAGACATCACCTGTCTGACTTCCCAAAAGTGTGTTTTTCTGAAACCATTCTTCTTTTCCTGTGCAGGGTGACTTGGACCCACTGGCCACAGTGAAGACTCTGACCCTCCTTAGGTATAAATCAACAATACTCAGAGATGAACTGAATATGCAGCTGTCTTGTGGATCACTTAATTATGATCAAACTTTTGTTGTAATAATTGTTCATATTTCAGTTTGTTAAGGAATCCAGTGACAAATAAGAAACATTACAGGCTGTACGTCATCAACAAAATCCCACAAATCCGTGTGCTTGACTTCCAGAAGGTGAAGCTCAAGGTACGTTGTGACAAAGTATAGATTCCAATCATATTGTAAGTATTGTATGATAGTATCTTGAGTGACCTTGTACAGAAGTCTTAACGCTTGGCATGAGATGAGTCACGTGATATAAATTGAAGATTGAAGCTGAAACGGCATATTGCAAAAGACAGTAGTGATTAACCTTTACATTGCAGCGGTTGTTGACAAAACTAAAACTCTTCTATCCTGCAGATAATGTCCTGTTAAAAATCCAAAGGATTTCTGGTGACTTGTACATTTTCAGCCTGGCCTTGTTCCCCTTGGATGAAAACTCTCACTGTATTTAACACGAGTTTTCACTATAACTGTGTGATATTGTCATAGGAACGCCAGGAGGCAGAGAAAATGTTCAAGGGCAAACGAGGTGCTCAACTTGCAAAGGATATTGCCAGGCGAACGAAAACGTAAGATGAAAGTCCAAGTTAGACAGCAGCCTCTCAGAATCACTGGATCCTGGCTCATGAAGTGGCTTACACTGCAGAGAATAGACACGGTTACCAGCCATACACTGTGCATCTGTGTACAGTAGCATGGTCATGTTTCTGTTACTGTGAATAGTTAGGAAAGTAGAAGAACTTATCTCCAGAAGGCATAAAGATGAAACTCTCAAACATTTTAAGCAATATTATCTCTCAATGCAAGGAAACCATGTAAATGTGGGCTTTGCGCAAAAGACTCACTTCATTGGTATGATACATTAATGCCTAAATTGGTCTTAACAGTTTAATCCTGAAGCCAGAAGAATTCACCGTGGTGTTCCTGAGGACTGCTGTCTTTGGACAATCTCTCAGTATATTTGACTAAGGAACAGATACTACACATGAGACTGACTACACTGATGGGTCAGAGAAGCCCATGCTTGTATATGTTGTCTAAATGAGGTGTGTCCCTTTCAGTTTCACTCCTGGAGTGGCAGCGCAGCCTGAGAAGCAGAGGACGGGTCCCTCTCAAGCAGATGTGGATGCCATCAAGGTTCTGTTGTTGTCGTGGTTTTCACAGTTGATAGTGAAAAGTGATGATCAGATGCAAAAAACAAACAAAAAAATGTCCTTGGCTAAAATTGAACCATGCTCAGTGCAGTTTTATCTGCCACTCTGTTGAATCTTTGTGTACTTTAAATAATGGTGCCTGAAGCAGAGAGTCTAACAATTGTGGCTGTACACAGATTGGTAGATCTATTAATAACAAGAAGCAAGCGTGTGGCCACACTGGCAGAATAGTAGCTAGTGCGTTTGCATTATGAGCAGGCCAGATGACTATACATTTTGCTTTGGAATTACAGTTTCACGTTTGTTTGATCTTTCTGTATTAATCACTGAACTGAAGGTGTGGTTTCAAAGAGCATATTTTAAAAGACAAAAGTGCTACAGTCATGCAATGACAGGTAAGCTAATGACAACTAGCTTAATCTTGTCTTCGTTATCACATAATGGTCATATAATGATAATATAACCACAGTGAAGTCAAATGCAACATTGATGAATTACCTTAATCAGCAATGTCATCTCATGTAATAGACTTGCGTAATGTTCAGGGCTTGCTGAAAACAGAATTTGTCAGACTGTATTAGCTTAGGTTGACATGAATGTTTGTATTTCAGAATGCCATTGCTAATGCCTCATCATTGGCAGAGGTGGAGCGATTGAAAGGGATGCTGCAGGCTGGTCAGATCCCGGGCCGAGATCTCAGACAAGGTCAGTGCTAGACAAATATTTTTTCCAGAACTCAAATGCAGAACCTGGTAGATTTTTCTGTGCTGATATACGATTGTATTTGCTTTGTCCACAAAGTCTTAAACACGAAGGAGCCACTCTGTTGCTGTCAGTTCATATGTACAGTGTTTAACAAATGTATTAGACCACTACCCAAGGTAAGGTGTTTGCTGCCCTAAATTAATAGTATTGCTGATTACTAGGGCTGGCTCCAGATATTCTGCCCCAATTAATGACGAATATTGGGTTTTTAACGTTCGGAGGAGGGGATGGGGGCGTGGGGAGTATCAGAAGGAAGATCACTGCTATCTTCAGGCAGAGATTAATGCTTCTCAATCAGAATCTGAGAAAGTCTCGAGAATGACCATAAGTGGATGACTGAAGGAACAAGGCTTAAAGGGAAGAACAGCTGCTAGGAAGGCATTATTGATGCCTGCAAACATCCAAATGCATCTAAAGTTTGCCAGGGAGCACAAACACTGGAATAGATGACTGGAAGAAGGTACTCTGGACGGACGAGTCCAAGTTTGAACTTGCATCCACAGTGAAACACGGTGGAGATTCCATTATGGTATGGGGTTCCATTTGTGGAAACGGCATGGGGCAAATTAGTTAAAAGGGATAGTATCATGAACAAGAAGGTCTACCACAACGTCTTTATGCATGGGTCATTCCAGAACCGGAGGACATTTGGGCTTCAAAATTTTGGAAAAATAGACCTTTTAGTTTTCTGCTGCATATTCATCAATAATAGATGATTGATTTGCTGAGCTTACACTTGAATGGTACCATTTTTATTCCATGTTTTGTTGTTTGCTAACCCTACTCTAATCACAGTAACAGGGTTGCTAATCCATGCTAATGTTAGCTTTTCCTCAGGAGTAGAAGCTAGATACTTAGCTAATGTTACTGCTGACCAAGAGGCCAAGCTTACTTATGTAAAACAGTAAAGAAAAAGGCAAAAAGAATTAGTTTTATCCTGATAATATGCATAACAGGGTTGCATGAGGTAGAGTGATAATGTTTTGGAAATATGAAAAATAGAAGAGAGGACATAGCTTTGCTCTACCCATTCTTTAGGAAAACTGTTTGATGTAAATTCCAGCGTATCGTGTGATTAACTGTTTTATTCTTCTTCTGCCAGCTCAAAAGGTTATGCTAACAGGGTTGTGTGCATGTTGTGGGACACACGTTCCATGTATAATAATCATTATTTAAAATATTATGTTGATTAAAAAAATGTTCCAACAATTATAAGAGACATCAGTGGAAAAAATAATACCAAAGAAGCATATTTAAATTTAATTTTAAATGTTTTATTTGCGATTCCATTTGATCATCAGAGGGCTGGGACAAAAGAAAAATGGCATTTTAGGGGGGAATCCAGACTTATTTGGTATTTTAAAAATATTTTCAGGACAAGTATATTTACACGACTGCATGCTTTAGTATTTTGTACATGGATTATTTGAAATTTGATGGGTGGGATGTAAAATGTCCCCCAGTTCTGGAATGACCCGCATCATGGAATCCTTTCTGGATTGAACCTGATTGATCGTGGGTTCATATACGAAGAAGATAATGAACCTAACCATACTTCAAAGTTGTGCAGAGACTACTGCACCAAGAAACAGGAATCTGGAGTACTGGAACTGATGCAATGGCCAAGTCAAAGTCCAGACTTGAATCCAATTGAACAGATCTGGGATTTATTGATTCAGAAAATAGATGGCAAAAAAGTTTCATCCAAAGCAAGTCTCTGGGAACAGCAAGAAACTATATGAAACTCAGTAACAAAAGAGACTGTGGAAAAGTACATAAAAACAATGGCAGCAAGAATGCAAGCTGTTATCAGGGCCAAAGGAGGTCATACAAAATATTAAGATTTTTGGTTAATATATGTGAATAAGGACTATTTAGTTCTTCAAGTTTGTTAATTACCAAATAAATAACAATACAATTTTTAGTCTGAAACTAAATTTTGATAGATTTCTCAAACATTTGTGTTTTTTCATTTTTACAACAGGTGGTCTAATAAATTTGCTAATGACTGTATGTTAAAAATTGCAGTTCCAATTCATTTAGGAAAATTTCATGGCCTTTTCTGAAAATATGAATATAAATGCAAGAAATTACGCTGTTTTCTGCTGCAACCTTATCATCTTTTGAGATGTGTACGGATGGATAGTTGGATATAATCATTTGTAATACCAGGTATGGCTGCGATGGTGGAGGAAGAAGAGGAAGAAGGTGAAACTGCACCGATGGAAACACATGTTGGAGGCAGTTCTGGAGAAGAGATGAATGAGGGGGATCAAGTGGAGGATGATGAAGAGATGGATGAAGAGTCCCATGTTAATGGTTCCTGAACATGTGGAGAAGATTTTGTTGTTCTTTGTTTTTTTACTTGTAAATTTCTTATGTTAAACCAAGGTTGTCTTACCTACATTAAACTGATTTCTTAAACTGCTGAGTGTGATCCTGATATTAGTCCATAAAGTACCACTTGCATGTCATGCAAGTGGTACTTTAAAACATAAGCGCAATTATTTTTAAAAAGGGTGAGGTAGTAATTTCTTTGAATTTTAACAAAGTCATCATCTGATCATTTTGGCAACACTGATGGTAATGAAAAAAATCCTGAAATGTTCAAGCATGTTTTCCCCTGAAGAATTGATGAAGGTCACAACCGATAAATCAATCTAACATGGTGTGTAAAGATACTGAATTGTAATTCAGTTACTTAGGTAACAGGGCTGTTTCAAGCTATCCAGCCAGGTTAGCTTGGATATCTGCAGCCTCCAATGAAAATCATTTCAAATGCTAAATCTGGGGTTGCTTTGACATATTTACTTTTAACCATATTTATATTATGATTGAAAAAAATATATATATATCCGGTTAAGTCCATAAATGTTTGAACACTGACACAATTTTCAGCATTTCTGCTCAATACACCACAGTGGATTTGAAATGAAACAATCAAGATGTGCTTTAAGTGCAGACTTTCAGCTTTAATTTGAGGGTATGCTTAGTATAGCTACTCACATAATTATTAGAAAATTTGAATAAAAGGCCTTTTAATAAGCTGTATTTGTACAGCATTGATCAAAAATATTTACAAAGTTTTTCACAGGCAAAAAAAAAAACTGATAAACTAACAAGATTACTTATTTATATAGCACTGTAATAGAATACATGTTTAGTATGATTACTTTCATGACACAACGGTGGTACGGTGCTGCAGTGGTTAGCACTGTCACCGAACAGCTAGATGGTCCCAGCTTTGAATCTCAGCCTGGGATCGTTCTGCATGGAGTTTCAATGTTCTCCCTGAGCCTGTGCGGTTCTCACCGGGTTCTCCGGTTTCCTTCCACAGTCCAAAAATATGCTGAGGTTAACTGGTGATTCTAAATTGTCTGTAGGTGTGAATGTGATTGTGATTGATTGTCTCTTTATGTAGCCCTGTGATAGACTGGTGACCTCTCCAGGATGTCCCGTGCCTTCATCATAAGTCAGCTGGGAGAGACTCCAGTCCCCCCACGACCCTACAGAGGATGAAGTGGTGTATAGATAATGGATGGATGGACTGTCATGATACAGAAGTAGTAACAGTCCTTTAGTAAGATTTCTGATTTAGCTTGGAATTCTATTTCTGAACTTCCTGGCCTATTTTAGGTTGTCCTTGTGTTTCTCATTCACTCAGAACTCCCAATTTCTCTTTTCTTTTGGCATTATTCCAGACCCAGCTGAGCTGCTGCATAAGCTAGTTGGGTAATAGCACAATCACAAAGCTGAGAACTCTAAACCTATAAATGATATTTGTTCAGTAGTTCAGTAGCAGTGTTGTGTAATTTTAACTGTATTTTACTAGTTTGTACCATAAATTGGATACCCTAAATACACCTCCTCCATCCCTCTCTGCAATTACAGACCCCAGTATTATACTTAAATTGTATTCAACTCCATGCACCCTCCAAAAAACAAATCAACAAAATCATGTTTAGATGCATTCTTTCTTCAATTTTACAGGTACAGAGAGCTGAATTTACAATAAATAGGCTCTTTGGTTAACATTATGTATCATTTATTTTACCCAGCATCAGATCAACATTCAAAATTCCTTAAATCTACTAATTCAGTGAGGGATAATTCACTGACAAGCTTTAAAACACGTATTGATTGGATTCTGATGTGCAAATAATACATCATATTCTTTATCTTTGATCTCCATGGTAACTGATGCTGTGGGGCTGAACTACGAAGCCAGTTTGACATAGCCGGGCTTTCTTACTGTCACTTGGCTCAGCAAAAACTAAAGCCCCAGTCAGAGATAACACGTATAAAGATGGTTATCAACTTTTTTAATCAACTCAGGCTTTCTGTTTCAGACTCTGTCCATCCACACAAACAGATCTGACTCTTCTGCACACAATGAACCGATGGTGTTCTGGTGCTTCAATGAACAGGTTTTCCTAATGGAAAACAATGAGGAATATAAAAATTATGACAGTAAAACACTGCTACTGGAAATTAGACATTGTTGCCTCTTGTAATTGTGGGGGAAAAAAATTAATCAACATAATATTTTCAATAATGGTTATTATGCATGGAACGTGTGTCCCACAACATGCACTCAACCCTGTAACCAAAACCGTTTTAGCTGGTAGAAGATGAAGAAAACAGTGAATTACATGAAACGCTGGAATTGACATCATCAGTTTCCCAACAGAATGGGTAGAGAAAAGCCACGTCCTCTCTTCTATTTTTTATATTGTCATAACATTGTCAGCCTTGATTGAAAGTATATTCTACCTCATGCAACCCGGTAAATGCATATTATCAGGCAAAGACAAATTCTTTCTACTTTTTTCTTTATATTTTTCCATCAGTAAGTTTGTCCTCTTGGTCAGCAGTAACAGCTAGCTAAATATCTACTCCTGAGAAGAAGTTATTATCATGGATTAGCGACCCTGTTGCTGTAATTAGAGTAGGGTTAGCAAACAACAAATATAGCATGGAATAAAAATTGTACTATTGATGTGTAAGCTGAGGCATTGGTGGTTTATTACCTATTATTGATGAATAAGGAGCAGAAAATTGTAAAAGACAAGGTTTATTTATCAATCATTTTGAAGCCTAAATGGCCTCCTGTCCTGGCATGACCCAGTCCAGCCCGACACGTTAAGTATGGGGCGTGGCTTCCCTGTACCAATATGGCGGCCGTGTTGACGCATCGCCTACACGTCATGCTTAGTTCTGATCGCAGTGCAGCTGACCAGGCCGAGCAAACATGGCGGACACGAGGAGGCGTCTACTTCACAACAAGTAACTGACAGAGCGATACCGTCGGCTACCCAGCTCGGTACTCAGTAGTTCTTCGTACCTTAACTCGGTAACGATCATTTAAGTAAAATGGATGATGTTGAGATCGAGGACGTTAATGACGACGGCTCGCCTTATCATGTGGAGAAGGTGCCTCTTACAAACCAGGATGTCACTTCCCTAGCTCTCACTGGTAACTTCACACGAAACAATTACTCACTGTCAGATTGACGTTATTTTTATTTTAAATAAAGGAACGTCTTCAAAGACGTAGAACCAGGGCCCAGTTTTAGTTCGCGAGACTTCTGAACTACAGTTGAGACTTGAACGTATTTCCGGTGTAGCATGTCTTGCTATTTGAAAGCAGATAATGGTTAAGATGTTAAAATGCATTTTAACTCACCTTTAACGAACCAAAACTAATTACTATACATTCTAAAATTAATACTAAGTAAATATAGAAACATATTATTTGTATTAGTTGTAGTTGGTCGTAGTATTAAATGTCAGCTTTCATTCTTGGTTCTGAAGTCTTCAACACGTCATTTAACAACATATACCAGTAACTTTACACTAAATTTAGCCTTCCTGTTATATTTGTTTCTCAGGAACAGAAATAATGTTCCCGTATTGTGTTTAAAATCCAGAAATGGTAGAAACCAAAAACTACCAGTAAACATTGTTTATATCTCATTGTTAATTCTGTTTCTATACATTTCAGTCAATATTTAGTGCAGTGGTGTTCTTAACCTCTCACAGATCATGATTCACTGATGATAATTCACTTGTTTTTCATTAAAAAAATGCATTTTAAAACAAATTTCAAATGTGCATTGGGAAGACTTACATAAATATTGCAATAGTTTTACATGACATTAGTTTTCAAAATATATATTTTACATTTTGAGGTTTTTTTTTTCTTTTTGTGGAGTCATGATAAATTAACAGGAGACACCTCCACTGTTGAGGGTCAGATTGACCTGCTGACTTAAAATCAAGACGAAGGATTTTGTATTGAAAGTAAATTTTATTTAAGCACTGTTTATACTTTAAATACACTTATTAAGAAAAGCAGAAGTTTCCAATTGAAAAAAATACTTTTAACATTTTTTTTTTCTTTTTAAACTTTAAAATGGATAAATTTGACCCAAAAGACAACAGGAGGGTTAAGTTATATGTTCTTACTTGTGTTTGCCCCCTTCTCTCTCTCTCTCTGATACACACTCACACACACAGTAGGGGAGTTCCTGAGCCAGTATGGCTGGTACCTGCTGGCTGTGACTGTGATGACCTACCTGCTCATCCAGCGTCTGAGCAAGAGGAGATCCACCCAGAATGGCAGCAGCTCCCTTCCACAAACGCCACAAGGTGACCACCTTTATGTACCTGCTACCAATCTACCACAGCAGCAGTTAGATCAGGAAAATCGTATTGTACAGGTCCATTTCGAGGGTAGTGTTGGGGTGAACAATCAGAATCAGCTTTATTGGCCTAGAAGGTGAACATATAGAAGGAATTTGGTGGCAGTACTGACACAAAATAAAACACATGCGTTTAAAGAAGGGCAACACGCTACAGAGAGAAATATGTAACTTCTATGTGCAACTATAGATGTATGTAAAAGAGTATTGCATGCAGTGAACCAAAGTTGCTCAGTGGTCAAAAGTCCTCTTCTCAGAGTACATTTTTCATTTCATTTGGAAATCAAGATCCTAGAGTCTGGAGGGAGAGTGGAGAGGAACAGAATCCAATCTGTTTGTAATCTAGTGTGAATCTACTATGATTTGGGATGATTTGGAGTGTCATGTCATTTGCTGGTGTTGGTCCACTATGTTTTACCAAGTTGTCTACCTCCAGATTTTAGAGCACTTAATGCTTCCAACCCCTGACAAAGGGATGGAAGGGGATTTTCTTTTTCCAGCAGGATGGCAATCAGAATAAGTTGCTCCTGTCTGATGAAAATGTTCATCACACACAGATAACCTGTAAGAACAAACTGTTTTGTGTGTGGCTGTTTTGGTTTTTAGTGCTCTGTAGCACCTCCCAGAGGGGAGGAGTTGGAACATATGTTAGAAACATGATGGCAGGTAGAAATGAGGGGCTCATTCAAAGCGAACAAAAACGTATCATTTCATAGTTACGTGTGATTATACACTGGTAAATATTTTATTCCATATTTGATAATAGGAATGTCTAAATTTACTCACTGGTCTTTTAAGACGATAATACATCCAGTCCAGCAGAACTTCAAACTACACCAATGTAAAAAGATTTATCTGTTTATTTATGTTATTAAATATTCTCATGACAGTACCAGATTACATCAGTCATATTTAGATATTTCTGTTGAAAGCCTCCGATATTTGGCTGAGATAGTTAATATGTGAAGATTTGCACAATTAGCATGAACAGTCCAAATCCCAAAGATGTTCTATATACAAGTGCATAAAATACAGGAAGGCTGAAAATCATCGTATTGGAGAAGTTCAAGCTACAGAATCTTTTTTTCATCATTGATTAATAAATGACTTAAACTGTTAATGATAGATGTGTTGTAAACCATCATGCATTGCACTTTTTTTTTCTTTTTTTTAAATAAAGATGCGGCATTTGTGGCAAGAAGACAAGAGGCCATGGAAGCTGCTCGGAGAAAAATGCAAGAGGAGCTTGATGCCAAAGCAGCCATCTTTAGAGACAAACAGAAACAGGTGCAGTAGCGAAATGGAAATGTTTGAAAGAAAGATGATGAACTGTTCATGGTATCAGACCTGAATAGAATGTTTGATGTGTTGTTGACAGCAAGAAGAAGAGAAGAGGAGGCAGAAGATAGAGGTATGGGAGAGTATGCAGCAGGGAAAGAGTTACAAAGGAGCTGCAAAACTTTCTCAGGTGAGTTAAAGTTAAGTCATACATCATCTGTAACTTTGTCTCTGTGATGGATGCTTTTTAAAATCATATTAGCTTTTCAAATAGTCTTCCAACAGGTCAGGATGTATTTTTTTCTAAGAAACTATCTTTTTCCAAAGATTTTCTTTGAGCACTTGGCAACAGTGGAGAAGAGGTGGCTGTCTCCATCCAGTATTTTAGCTCTGTGGGCATTCCTGTTGATTGGTTTAGCAAGTTATTTAGCCTTAGCTGTCTTAACATAGCTTTGATATTGCTTTGAACAATCTTTCCCATTTCTTCATTCTACAAGCTTGTATAACGGCATGAGTGGAGTCATTTACCTGTAGAATACCAACAATGTTGGCCTTATGTCATTAAAGTTTTCGAGGAGCTGCACAGTTCAGAGGATTAAAAAGATGTTTTCATTTTGGACATTTGTAGTTTTAATTTGAAATTAAATAATATGTTATAATACTTAAGATTTAGGTCTTGCTTAAATTTGCAACACCTGTCTTTAATACATCTCATACCATTAGAATATGGGGGGAAAAGTTTTACTTCCTTCATTAGACATTGCTCATTGCATCTCCCCACACTGCCAGAACCACTCAGAAATAGTTTACTGACCGTGGCATTACAGTGCTACATTGGCCAGCCACTCTCATCAGATCTGAACGTCATCGAAAATCTGGGTCATGTTGTCAAGAGGAGAATTTTGGGGGAGTTTCATCAGCTGTAAGCGGCTATCAAAGTTAAAATAAAGGCTTAAAATATTTCATTTTATGCATACTGAGTCTAGAATACACACAATGTTTAACAAATGTATTAGACCACTACCCAGTATAAGGTGTTTGCCACTGGTGCTTATTACCAAATGATTTTTTTATGTTTCTGTAGCTCTTTAATTAAAATGATATCTTTAATGCTAAAATATAGTTATTATTGTCATCCATGAATCTTCAACTTCACTGTTTTACACAAAAGCAGAAAAAAATAGCAAAGCACTAAAGAAAATGAATCTGGAGTACTGGAACTCATGGACTGGCCAAGTCCAGACTTGAATCCTATTCAGCAGATCTGGGATTTATTGAATTCAAAAATAGATGGCACAAATTTTAATCTGAAGCAAATCTCTGAGAACAGCTCTGGAAACTATTTTGAACTCAGTAACAAAAGAGACTATGTATATTTTTTACTTTGAGCAATGTCTGATGAAAAAATATTAAACTTTTTCCGCCATTATTCTAATTGTATGAAATCTTGCAAGTGTAGTTCAGTACTACTGAAGCCTCACCCTAGAGCTATCATCCTCTCAGAACAGACAAGAATTTGGTGTAACTGTTCAGAACAAGACTGACGAGGGGATAATGTTTGGTCCGAACATGTTTAAGATCGGTTTAGTTTCTTCTGACGCTTGAGATTTTTTTAAAAGTATGTTTTAGTATAGCTGATCACACAAATGTCACTAACATAAATCTCTGTTTTTGCTTGACAAATGAAAAACAAAATTCCTTCAGAATGCAAAGTAGAGTTGATCAAATAACCAGAGCTAAGTTCTGACACATACATTGGTTTGGTTATGGTTTGAATGTTGCATCATGATGTAATATGTAATTATTTCCCATCACTGCAGACCTCTGAAGAGGCCAACTCATCATCACTGCTGAAACCAAAGACGGACAAGAAGCCACTTCGCAGTGCTGGTACGTATGCCCTTCACCAGCCAGACTGTACTGAGGCTTTAGCACATTTCACCCAGGAGTTCCCATATCTGTTGCACATGCATCTGACGCTGTTTTTGGAAGGTTGCTCAACATGTGGCACATTTGCTGAAGAGGCTACCTAGTACTAAGTGACTAAAATGGAAGGAAGCATTTGTTGTTTAGATGAATTGCAGCTAAGAATTTTACAACAGGCTTGATATAATCAATGCCACTGAGTCATTGTTGTGAGGGTGTTATTTACTTACTAATGTACAGTATTAAGTATTGTAGATTAAGTAGGCAGAAGTAAAATGTCACTTTTTAGTTGAGTTTCTATAGATCTCACTCTGATCTGAAGATAAGTAGACTAAATGCATTTTTAGTGTCTACCATGTGTTCATCAATAGCATACAAGGTCAATCATTCTGACCTCAGAGTTTCAGCTGTTACTGACTAAATTTGGTTACGGTTATGGTCATGGCTTTGAGGGGTACAGTACTTTACATGAATGTAGGGTAGCCTGTATGTTGTTAATGCCTACTGTACATTTTTATTACGGCTGACCACAGACAAAATCAGTGTTGGGTGCTCTGTTGACCTCTGATACACCTACCAGCGATGCCTCAGTGAGACCTGGCATTACGTTAGCAGTCACTGATAATCAGCACAAATCACTCTGCTCCTTAATTTAACACAACCTGTTTGTTCTCCCTGATCATGACGAGTATGTCATGTGATCTCACAGAGCCCAAAGTTTCCATTGTAGATCTATCTGCTCCAGGCCTACTACTGCCTCATTGTAGCTGTGGTTTGTCCACCAGATCTCTCCTGTTTTATTTTTCTCTAAGTACACATCCCTTCTGTGTAGTTCCATGTAGAATTGGTTGACAGAAGGGAAATGGTGTGTTTGAGACTTGTACCAGTTTCCTGCATTCTTTTCTTCTGTTTGTTTCAGACTACAATCCTCTGACTGGACAGGGAGGAGGCTCCTGCTCCTGGAGACCCGGCAGGAGAGGGCCGTCGTCCGGTGGATGAGGCTAAAGAAGGTCAGAGAAATAGGTCTGTGGGCCTTTTGACCTCTGACAGCAGAACCGCACACTGCCTGATGAAACCAAGCTGACAATGTCACAAAGCCACCCACCCTTTTCTTGGTCTATACGTATGTTGATCAGTTAGCATCGTTAATAACTGATACCTCTACTGTTTTTTCTATTCTATTTTTTCTCTGTTGCTATGTTCTATTTAACCTCTGTTTTTAAGGTCACCTTAAGCCATGCTGTTAATCTCTGACTCCTTCTGAATGGTAAAGGCATTGTACAATTGAAAGCTTGTCATGAAGTCATTCCTGTAAATGGTTAATAACCAGGAGGTTTGGCTGATGAATTTCACAGTCAGTGTTTATTTCTATATATACATATATTTTTCAAATAGTTTAGTCATCGATGTGTGCCCCTGTATCTTCAGAGTTTATATTGCTGTAGCAGGCGGACAGTGCTTAATTATAAGAATTAGTACATGGATGATGTAGTTATGCATAATTTGATATATTGTAATTTAAGGTCTGTTGTTGTTGCTTGATTTATGCAATAAAGATCATTACCAGGAGTTTTAAATTGTCCAGCTGGGAAACTACAAGCACCTGAAATCAGTGTAAAAGTACAACATGCAGCTCTTAAAAACACTTCCTAAAATTCACTGTAACTTTATTAGTGTACAAAGCATCAGATCAAGATCCGTGAGAACATCAAAACAGGATCAGTCAGCCATAAAACGCCCCAAAACTGAAAGTACTAGATTAATTGTGTGGCGTATCATTAGTGATAGTTTCATGATTCGCTGTATGGTTGGTAAACACAGATGGACCAGCACTCAAAAGATATCTTCCTATTGGTCCTAGTCCTCAAGTATTAAATATCTGCAGAAATAATGGCTCACAGGAAATAACCTGAGCCAAGCAACAACAACCACGACTGTGTATGTACACACAATATCCATAGTATTTGGTATGCCACAATATTTAGTATGTCCCAATACATAATATGTCAAATTTAGTATGCCAAAAATACCTGGATGTTCTACAGTATGCTTTTTTAACTCTTCTGACACACAGTCCTCACCAGTTATGTGACAAGTTGTGGTGTCGCAAAAGAGTAGAAACATGCTTGAGCCACCAAGACTACACAACAGATGACAGTCTATCTACAGACTGTGATGGTCAAAGTTTATGGCATGTTATTATGACATAGCATACTTAAAGTAAAAAGTAGAAGCATGCAGCCTGGGATTGCAGCCTGAATTCAATGGATCTTGCTTGTAATCTAACTAGCTATGATGTCAAATCAGGCTTCAAGCATCAGTTGTTCCACCTGCTTTCCCAGTACTGGCCCCAAACAGAAGAGACGCATTCACCAGAAAGCTGTGGACCAGGAAACAGAGTGAGTGCAGTGCAATAATGGTATATAGGGTAAATACAGAGGTAGTTAGAGAAGGGCTCAGTGCATCCAGAGAGGTTCCCCAGCAGCCTATAGCAGCATAACTAAGGACAAAACTAAAGGATGTCGAAGAGGAAGTCAGTTGTGCAAATGAAAACACCAGCTCACCCCATCAGGGTCACCCAGTCAGCCCTAACTATAAGCTTTGTCAAAAAGGAAAGTTTTAAGCCTGGTCTTAAAAATAGAGAGGGTGTCCACCTTCCGAACCCAAACTGGGAGCTGGTTCCACAGGAGAGGTGCCTGATAACTGAAGGCTCTGCCTCCCATTCTACTTTTAGAGATTCTGTATAGATAATATTCATGAAGGTTAACGCTGAAAGCATTTATAGTTTTAGTAATACACAGCTCAATGTGTTGGCAGATAAAACATTCCATCAGCTGAGAATCTGCATCTCTCATATCACAGGAAACAATATGATTAAATGAAGACATTTCTTCCAGCTGTTTTAAATCCAAAAACATAACCTGCTCCAGACCAGCTTAGCTCCACAGCATCAGTTACCACGGTGATCTAGCAGGTTAAGAGGGCCACCTTGGTGACATTGAAAACTCTGACATTAAGATCAACATACCTGCTAACCCATTAATCTGACTTTGTAGTGCAACCCTTAGCTGCTTGTCAACATGTTCACCGTTTGTGTACTGAGGATAACATACACACACGAATTAATACTAGCAGAAATATTAAATCAATAGTCCCTCAGAGGAGTGTGTAACAATAAGAACTATTGTTTAGTTGTAGTTACCACATGGACAGGAAAAAGAGCGACACACGTTTGACAGGTGTACACAAAGTGAGTCACGCATGAATGGCCATGCAGTGAATGGTGTACTGCAACGAGTTGAATAAATGAGTTACCCTGTTGGGTCTCAAAGAATATGTTCTGTGTCTGTGCTTGCTAAAGAGAACAGAACTGAGCAGAATGAGTTTGACTAACTTTAAACAGTTCCACTGCTGATGTTACGTTGTTTGGGGAGTCTGTCTGTCCTGTGATGACTTGATATGAGGAGCTTTTAAAGTTAACATATCGTGATGAGGTCACAGGTTACTTTTAATTCAGTTGAGGTCACCTATTGTGAAACGGCGTTATTTTGCAGGAAGTTGAAAACACAAATCAGTTAAGTTACTTTGAATCAGGGAAGTCACAGGAAACACTAAGTCACAAAACCAGATGGTTTTTTGCAGTGATGTTTTTAAAAGCAAGTATTTGCAAACACATTTTTTCTGCAAGTGTGTTCAAATATAATACACATGAAGGCAAAAGATCTTAACTTGCATTGTGTCTGGGAGTTTGAGCAGACACTATATCGAAACTGTATGAAATCTGCTTTCTTCAGGGTATAAGAACAACAATACTGTATGTTTTGAAACTAAGTATTTTAAAACAATATTTTTTTTCAGAATATGTTTAAATACGGTAAATATCCAGACAAAATCGGTTTTAAATCACTTTGTGTCCAGGAATTCACAGCACACACTTTATCTCAAAACTAGTCTTTTCACACTGAGAACCACTGTTTAAGGGCACATAAAACAGCAAAACTATCATTCTTGAACCTAAATATTGGTATATATATAATATATAAATGAAGTGATGCCAGTGCAGGTCATGGACATCAGTTGCATGATGCTGCAGCAGCTAGGAATGAGCATAGAGTGAATCAAGCTAAATAGTATAACAAACTTGAGTGGAGTGAAAGCACAGATGAGAGAGAATAACATTAAGATGAGTGGAGAAAATCTTTCTGTGCAGCAGCGTGGACACGAGTACAGTGAAGTCACATGTGCTCAGGAGGGATGCCTCAGCTGGGGAGTAACATGGAAACGAGTTGAGTGACATCTCTGCAGCTGTGGAGAAGCATGGATTGATCCTACAACATGTTCAAGAGGGGAAGTAGACAGTAGATAGGATAGGGTTTTAGACTACTAATTATTCCAGATTCTTCATGGCCTCTGCCTCAGCAGTATGTTTGACACCTTTGTACCATGTACACCACTACAAACCTTGGACAGAAGTCCTTTGTCTGTTCCTGGTGTCCAACTTAAAGGTCTCTTTTAATTCATTAAATAATATTTTGACTTTTGCGAAGACAAATTTGTGTTTTTATGTCTTTTAAAATCAGTATTATTTTCTCACTTGTATGGTTATGTTGTTTTCATTGTGAAGCACTTCAGATTTTGAAAAATGCTCGCTAGATAGATTATAATTGTTATCATTATTATGAGAGAAATTTCTACGTAGATTCTGTTGCACTAACATTGTGTAGATGAAGGGGGGCGCCAGACCTCCATCACACACATTTTTTAAAGAGTGGTTTCTTTCATTTGGTACCAATCTGTTTATGCAATATGGTGTGATTAGGGCCTACTTCTAAATGATGTCACACTGTCTTATACTGACTCACAGTGGAACGACACAGTTTCTATACTGTTATATAACTGCAACACAACGCAGTCATTAAAACATTCCATATATGTATGAGTAAAACAATCCTCCCTCATTGTTTATTAATTGTATGTCATCCATCTTTGCTGGATACATACAAATTATGTACGTGTTTCAACAGATCAGAGTTGTGCACAGGCAAGAAGCTTGAGGTCCTTTGCTGACTGCTTTCTGATGTTCTCATTAGTCAAAGTCAGAACAAAACCATTCATACTCTGCCAGCTTCTATTCTTCACCTCATAATAAAAGCCTAAGCATGGGGTGGCGGTGTGGGTGGATATGGTAGGCAGTGAGAGCAAACCAACACACACACACTTTTGTTCTGCCTCCTGATCGCTGGATGCTGACAGGCCGCTGGATCTGAAACTGGTTTGACTGGGTTGCTGCAGACAAAATTTGATTGTGATTGTTCAACTTCAGCTGCTCGAGCACATAACTTTTCTCTTGTGAGTCTGTTAAGGGACAAGGATGTTGTTTTTATGTTAATAATTTTTCCACTCTGCACACTAGTTCCTGGACATAAATGCATGTTACATGTATACAGTTTCATTTTAAAATAGGAGGCTATGTAATTTCAAAAACAACAGCAGGCCTTTCTAATTTTGAGCATTTAATTGAGACTCTTCAGATGCAGATCTGGTGCTTTTGCAAAACTACCAGGAGCAGGAGGGTGCCCGTGGAATCAAGCATCTGTTCATGGTAATGAAAGAACAGGTCATCCAGTGCTACAGTGTGGCTCACTGGCATAACCTTTAATAGTTTCCAACAATGGAGCTCTATTGCACAAAGGAATAAGAGAAGGACTTATGAATGTGATAATCATGAGTGGCTCCTTTCAGGTGGTCTGAGAGTGGCTCACATTCAAGAACATCCAGAATTCACAACGTTGCTTGGGTCACTTGAAACTGCCCCAACAAGTCGCACTTACTCAATTCAACAGGAAAGTCAGTGCTCAAGTTAGGGTAATATAAATGACTTCTTCACACAAGAAAATCCTCTTCATTCTTCAAAAGTGGTTATTTTGCGGACTGGAGATGATTTTTGACACAAGAGGACAGCAAGACTACCCCAACAATTAGCACTTACTGTATCGACAAGTCAAGTCAGTGCTTATGTTAGAGTAATGATGGTGACCAGTTTCTGATATGATCTGCTCACTTAAAATAGCTGAAAAAGTCACACACAAAACAACCCCAAAGAGAAGCACTTATGAATACAATAATCATGAGTGGCTCCTTTCAGGTGGTCTGAGAGTGGCTCACATTCAAGGACATCCAGAATTCACAACGTTGCTTGGGTCACTTGAAACTGCCCCAACAAGTCGCACTTACTCAATTCAACAGGAAAGTCAGTGCTCAAGTTAGGGTAATATAAATGACTTCTTCACACAAGAAAATCCTCTTCATTCTTCAAAAATGGTTATTTTGTGGACTGGAGATGATTTTTGACACGAGAGGACAGCAAGACTACCCCAACAATTAGCACTTACTGTATTGACAAGTCAAGTCAGTGCTTATGTTAGAGTAATGATGGTGACCAGTTTCTGAAATGATCTGCTCACTTAAAATAGCTGAAAAAAGTCACACACAAAACAACCCCAAAGAGAAGCACTTATGAACACAAGAACCATGAGTGTCTCCCTTTGAGTTGATCTGCATGTCATACACATCACATGTATGTTCAGTTACAGTCCAGAGCATTTGTCATGTACAACCGTACCAACAAGAAGCACTTACTGAATTCAAAGTCAAGTTAATGCTGCAGTTGGGCCAATGAGACAGACATCTAATGAGCAGTCTTCCTTACTCACCTCTTCCATAGTCCACATGAATACTTGTGCTGTCTTCTGTGCTGTGTCTCCATCACCAGCCACTGTGGTGTTTGCTGAACAGACTTGGCCATCTTAAATACTCAATGTCACTACTTCCCCGCCTTGTTTTGCACAAAGTTTCAATGGTCCAGGTATTGATCAGCCTAACGACTGTGCCATAGTGGCCAAACGACCACCATCACATTTTGAATGCGGGTCATTAGACCTTGATGAGATTACAAAAACATTTCAGTGAGGTGACTTGCAGCAACTTCTTGCCATTTCTTGCTTTCTGCTTGGATCTCAATCAAAATTTACTGAAAGCAATATGAATTCAGAGGAATAGAGGACAGCTTACCTGAGGCAACTTGTTGCCTTTGGAAAGTCTCCAGGTGGATGTCCAGTCAAATTTCCTGGGAGCAATACAGAAAGGACAGATTTAAAAGAACACTAAATCCAATTCTCAAAATGGCTCCTCAGACAGCATGTGTCACTGAACGTGAATGAAGCTGAAGTACATTTCTAAATGTGGTTTTCAAATAAATGCCAGGACTATGCATGTTCAGATGCAGAGGTCAAAAACACTACCCCAACAAGAAGCACTTGCTGCATTGATAAACAGAGTCAGCGCTCCTGTTAGGGTTGTGTTAATAACCATGTTGACGCCATGAAATGATCCACAAAAAGCACATTTTTTAGTAATAACTCTCATGAATATGATAATCATGAGTGGCTCCTTTCAGGTGGTCTGAGAGTGGCTCACATTCAAGGACATCCAGAATTCACAACGTTGCTTGGGTCACTTGAAACTGCCCCAACAAGTCGCACTTACTCAATTCAACAGGAAAGTCAGTGCTCAAGTTAGGGTAATATAAATGACTTCTTCACACAAGAAAATCCTCTTCATTCTTCAAAAATGGTTATTTTGTGGACTGGAGATGATTTTTGACACGAGAGGACAGCAAGACTACCCCAACAATTAGCACTTACTGTATTGACAAGTCAAGTCAGTGCTTATGTTAGAGTAATGATGGTGACCAGTTTCTGAAATGATCTGCTCACTTAAAATAGCTGAAAAAAGTCACACACAAAACAACCCCAAAGAGAAGCACTTATGAACACAAGAACCATGAGTGTCTCCCTTTGAGTTGATCTGCATGTCATACACATCACATGTATGTTCAGTTACAGTCCAGAGCATTTGTCATGTACAACCGTACCAACAAGAAGCACTTACTGAATTCAAAGTCAAGTTAATGCTGCAGTTGGGCCAATGAGACAGACATCTAATGAGCAGTCTTCCTTACTCACCTCTTCCATAGTCCACATGAATACTTGTGCTGTCTTCTGTGCTGTGTCTCCATCACCAGCCGCTGTGGTGTTTGCTGAACAGACTTGGCCATCTTAAATACTCAATGTCACTACTTCCCCGCCTTGTTTTGCACAAAGTTTCAATGGTCCAGGTATTGATCAGCCTAACGACTGTGCCATAGTGGCCAAACGACCACCATCACATTTTGAATGCGGGTCATTAGACCTTGATGAGATTACAAAAACATTTCAGTGAGGTGACTTGCAGCAACTTCTTGCCATTTCTTGCTTTCTGCTTGGATCACAATCAAAATTTACTGACAGCAATATGAATTCAGAGGAATAGAGGACAGCTTACCTGAAGCAACTTGTTGCCTTTGGAAAGTCTCCAGGTGGATGTCCAGTCAAATTTCCCGGGAGCAATACAGAAAGGACAGATTTAAAAGAAAACTAAATCCAATTCTCAAAATGGCTCCTCAAACAGCATGTGTCACTGAACGTGAATGAAGCTGAAGTACATTTCTAAATGTGGTTTTCAAATAAATGCCAGGACTATGCATGTTCAGATGCAGAGGTCAAAAACACTACCCCAACAAGAAGCACTTGCTGCATTGATAAACAGAGTCAGCGCTCCTGTTAGGGTTGTGTTAATAACCATGTTGACGCCATGAAATGATCCACAAAAAGCACATTTTTTAGTAATAACTCTCATTGTGTTGGTTGTAAAGTGTTGTCTCCTCTACGGAAATCAAGGCCTTGGCAGAAATATGACCAATGAGAAACTTTGTCACAACCAAGACAACCCCAAAGAGAAGCACTTATGAATACAATAATCATGAGTGGCTCCTTTCAGGTGGTCTGAGAGTGGCTCACATTCAAGGACATCCAGAATTCACAACGTTGCTTGGGTCACTTGAAACTGCCCCAACAAGTCGCACTTACTCAATTCAACAGGAAAGTCAGTGCTCAAGTTAGGGTAATATAAATGACTTCTTCACACAAGAAAATCCTCTTCATTCTTCAAAAATGGTTATTTTGTGGACTGGAGATGATTTTTGACACGAGAGGACAGCAAGACTACCCCAACAATTAGCACTTACTGTATTGACAAGTCAAGTCAGTGCTTATGTTAGAGTAATGATGGTGACCAGTTTCTGAAATGATCTGCTCACTTAAAATAGTCACACACAAAACAACCCCAAAGAGAGGCACTTATGAACACAAGAACCATGAGTGTCTCCCTTTGAGTTGATCTGCATGTCATACACATCACATGTATGTTCAGTTACAGTCCAGAGCATTTGTCATGTACAACCGTACCAACAAGAAGCACTTACTGAATTCAAAGTCAAGTTAATGCTGCAGTTGGGCCAATGAGACAGACATCTAATGAGCAGTCTTCCTTACTCACCTCTTCCATAGTCCACATGAATACTTGTGCTGTCTTCTGTGCTGTGTCTCCATCACCAGCCACTGTGGTGTTTGCTGAACAGACTTGGCCATCTTAAATACTCAATGTCACTACTTCCCCGCCTTGTTTTGCACAAAGTTTCAATGGTCCAGGTATTGATCAGCCTAACGACTGTGCCATAGTGGCCAAACGACCACCATCACATTTTGAATGCGGGTCATTAGACCTTGATGAGATTACAAAAACATTTCAGTGAGGTGACTTGCAGCAACTTCTTGCCATTTCTTGCTTTCTGCTTGGATCACAATCAAAATTTACTGACAGCAATATGAATTCAGAGGAATAGAGGACAGCTTACCTGAGGCAACTTGTTGCCTTTGGAAAGTCTCCAGGTGGATGTCCAGTCAAATTTCCTGGGAGCAATACAGAAAGGACAGATTTAAAAGAACACTAAATCCAATTCTCAAAATGGCTCCTCAAACAGCATGTGTCACTGAACGTGAATGAAGCTGAAGTACATTTCTAAATGTGGTTTTCAAATAAATGCCAGGACTATGCATGTTCAGATGCAGAGGTCAAAAACACTACCCCAACAAGAAGCACTTGCTGCATTGATAAACAGAGTCAGCGCTCCTGTTAGGGTTGTGTTAATAACCATGTTGACGCCATGAAATGATCCACAAAAAGCACATTTTTTAGTAATAACTCTCATTGTGTTGGTTGTAAAGTGTTGTCTCCTCTACGGAAATCAAGGCCTTGGCAGAAATATGACCAATGAGAAACTTTGTCACAACCAAGACAACCCCAAAGAGAAGCACTTATGAATATGATAATCATGAGTGGCTCCTTTCAGGTGGTCTGAGAGTGGCTCACATTCAAGGACATCCAGAATTCACAACGTTGCTTGGGTCACTTGAAACTGCCCCAACAAGTCGCACTTACTCAATTCAACAGGAAAGTCAGTGCTCAAGTTAGGGTAATATAAATGACTTCTTCACACAAGAAAATCCTCTTCATTCTTCAAAAATGGTTATTTTGTGGACTGGAGATGATTTTTGACACGAGAGGACAGCAAGACTACCCCAACAATTAGCACTTACTGTATTGACAAGTCAAGTCAGTGCTTATGTTAGAGTAATGATGGTGACCAGTTTCTGAAATGATCTGCTCACTTAAAATAGCTGAAAAAAGTCACACACAAAACAACCCCAAAGAGAAGCACTTATGAACACAAGAACCATGAGTGTCTCCCTTTGAGTTGATCTGCATGTCATACACATCACATGTATGTTCAGTTACAGTCCAGAGCATTTGTCATGTACAACCGTACCAACAAGAAGCACTTACTGAATTCAAAGTCAAGTTAATGCTGCAGTTGGGCCAATGAGACAGACATCTAATGAGCAGTCTTCCTTACTCACCTCTTCCATAGTCCACATGAATACTTGTGCTGTCTTCTGTGCTGTGTCTCCATCACAGCCGCTGTGGTGTTTGCTGAACAGACTTGGCCATCTTAAATACTCAATGTCACTACTTCCCCGCCTTGTTTTGCACAAAGTTTCAATGGTCCAGGTATTGATCAGCCTAACGACTGTGCCATAGTGGCCAAACGACCACCATCACATTTTGAATGCGGGTCATTAGACCTTGATGAGATTACAAAAACATTTCAGTGAGGTGACTTGCAGCAACTTCTTGCCATTTCTTGCTTTCTGCTTGGATCTCAATCAAAATTTACTGACAGCAATATGAATTCAGAGGAATAGAGGACAGCTTACCTGAAGCAACTTGTTGCCTTTGGAAAGTCTCCAGGTGGATGTCCAGTCAAATTTCCTGGGAGCAATACAGAAAGGACAGATTTAAAAGAAAACTAAATCCAATTCTCAAAATGGCTCCTCAAACAGCATGTGTCACTGAACGTGAATGAAGCTGAAGTACATTTCTAAATGTGGTTTTCAAATAAATGCCAGGACTATGCATGTTCAGATGCAGAGGTCAAAAACACTACCCCAACAAGAAGCACTTGCTGCATTGATAAACAGAGTCAGCGCTCCTGTTAGGGTTGTGTTAATAACCATGTTGACGCCATGAAATGATCCACAAGCACATTTTTTAGTAATAACTCTCATTGTGTTGGTTGTAAAGTGTTGTCTCCTCTACGGAAATCAAGGCCTTGGCAGAAATATGACCAATGAGAAACTTTGTCACAACCAAGACAACCCCAAAGAGAAGCACTTATGAATACAATAATCATGAGTGGCTCCTTTCAGGTGGTCTGAGAGTGGCTCACATTCAAGGACATCCAGAATTCACAACGTTGCTTGGGTCACTTGAAACTGCCCCAACAAGTCGCACTTACTCAATTCAACAGGAAAGTCAGTGCTCAAGTTAGGGTAATATAAATGACTTCTTCACACAAGAAAATCCTCTTCATTCTTCAAAAATGGTTATTTTGTGGACTGGAGATGATTTTTGACACGAGAGGACAGCAAGACTACCCCAACAATTAGCACTTACTGTATTGACAAGTCAAGTCAGTGCTTATGTTAGAGTAATGATGGTGACCAGTTTCTGAAATGATCTGCTCACTTAAAATAGCTGAAAAAAGTCACACACAAAACAACCCCAAAGAGAAGCACTTATGAACACAAGAACCATGAGTGTCTCCCTTTGAGTTGATCTGCATGTCATACACATCACATGTATGTTCAGTTACAGTCCAGAGCATTTGTCATGTACAACCGTACCAACAAGAAGCACTTACTGAATTCAAAGTCAAGTTAATGCTGCAGTTGGGCCAATGAGACAGACATCTAATGAGCAGTCTTCCTTACTCACCTCTTCCATAGTCCACATGAATACTTGTGCTGTCTTCTGTGCTGTGTCTCCATCACAGCCGCTGTGGTGTTTGCTGAACAGACTTGGCCATCTTAAATACTCAATGTCACTACTTCCCCGCCTTGTTTTGCACAAAGTTTCAATGGTCCAGGTATTGATCAGCCTAACGACTGTGCCATAGTGGCCAAACGACCACCATCACATTTTGAATGCGGGTCATTAGACCTTGATGAGATTACAAAAACATTTCAGTGAGGTGACTTGCAGCAACTTCTTGCCATTTCTTGCTTTCTGCTTGGATCACAATCAAAATTTACTGACAGCAATATGAATTCAGAGGAATAGAGGACAGCTTACCTGAGGAAACTTGTTGCCTTTGGAAAGTCTCCAGGTGGATGTCCAGTCAAATTTCCCGGGAGCAATACAGAAAGGACAGATTTAAAAGAAAACTAAATCCAATTCTCAAAATGGCTCCTCAAACAGCATGTGTCACTGAACGTGAATGAAGCTGAAGTACATTTCTAAATGTGGTTTTCAAATAAATGCCAGGACTATGCATGTTCAGATGCAGAGGTCAAAAACACTACCCCAACAAGAAGCACTTGCTGCATTGATAAACAGAGTCAGCGCTCCTGTTAGGGTTGTGTTAATAACCATGTTGACGCCATGAAATGATCCACAAAAAGCACATTTTTTAGTAATAACTCTCATTGTGTTGGTTGTATAAAGTGTTGTCTCCTCTACGGAAATCAAGGCCTTGGCAGAAATATGACCAACTGAGAGAACTTTGTCACAACCAAGACAACCCCAAAGAGAAGCACTTATGAATACAATAATCATGAGTGGCTCCTTTCAGGTGGTCTGAGAGTGGCTCACATTCAAGGACATCCAGAATTCACAACGTTGCTTGGGTCACTTGAAACTGCCCCAACAAGTCGCACTTACTAGATTCAACAGGAAAGTCAGTGCTCAAGTTAGGGTAATATAAATGACTTCTTCACACAAGAAAATCCTTCCTTCATTCTTCAAAATGGTTATTTTGCTGGACTGGAGATGATTTTGACACGAGAGGACAGCAAGACTACCCCAACAAATAGCACTTACTGTATTGACAAGTCAAGTCAGTGCTTATGTTAGAGTAATGATGGTGACCAGTTTCTGAAATGATCTGCTCACTTAAAATAGCTGAAAAAAGTCACACACAAAACAACCCCAAAGAGAAGCACTTATGAACACAAGAACCATGAGTGTCTCCCTTTGAGTTGATCTGCATGTCATACACATCACATGTATGTTCAGTTACAGTCCAGAGCATTTGTCATGTACAACCGTACCAACAAGAAGCACTTACTGAATTCAAAGTCAAGTTAATGCTGCAGTTGGGCCAATGAGACAGACATCTAATGAGCAGTCTTCCTTACTCACCTCTTCCATAGTCCACATGAATACTTGTGCTGTCTTCTGTGCTGTGTCTCCATCACCAGCCACTGTGGTGTTTGCTGAACAGACTTGGCCATCTTAAATACTCAATGTCACTACTTCCCCGCCTTGTTTTGCACAAAGTTTCAATGGTCCAGGTACTGATCAGCCTAACGACTGTGCCATAGTGGCCAAACGACCACCATCACATTTTGAATGCGGGTCATTAGACCTTGATGAGATTACAAAAACATTTCAGTGAGGTGACTTGCAGCAACTTCTTGCCATTTCTTGCTTTCTGCTTGGATCTCAATCAAAATTTACTGACAGCAGTATGAATTCAGAGGAATAGAGGACAGCTTACCTGAGGCAACTTGTTGCCTTTGGAAAGTCTCCAGGTGGATGTCAAGTCAAATTTCCTGGGAGCAATACAGAAAGGACAGATTTAAAAGAACACTAAATCCAATTCTCAAAATGGCTCCTCAAACAGCATGTGTCACTGAACATGAATGAAGCTGAAGTACATTTCTAAATGTGGTTTTCAAATAAATGCCAGGACTATGCATGTTCAGATGCAGAGGTCAAAAACACTACCCCAACAAGAAGCACTTGCTGCATTGATAAACAGAGTCAGCGCTCCTGTTAGGGTTGTGTTAATAACCATGTTGACGCCATGAAATGATCCACAAAAAGCACATTTTTTAGTAATAACTCTCATTGTGTTGGTTGTAAAGTGCTGTCTCCTCTACGGAAATCAAGGCCTTGGCAGAAATATGGCCAATGAGAAACTTTGTCACAACCAAGACAACCCCAAAGAGAAGCACTTATGAATATGATAATCATGAGTGGCTCCTTTCAGGTGGTCTGAGAGTGGCTCACATTCAAGGACATCCAGAATTCACAACGTTGCTTGGGTCACTTGAAACTGCCCCAACAAGTCGCACTTACTCAATTCAACAGGAAAGTCAGTGCTCAAGTTAGGGTAATATAAATGACTTCTTCACACAAGAAAATCCTCTTCATTCTTCAAAAATGGTTATTTTGTGGACTGGAGATGATTTTTGACACGAGAGGACAGCAAGACTACCCCAACAATTAGCACTTACTGTATTGACAAGTCAAGTCAGTGCTTATGTTAGAGTAATGATGGTGACCAGTTTCTGAAATGATCTGCTCACTTAAAATAGCTGAAAAAGTCACACACAAAACAACCCCAAAGAGAAGCACTTATGAACACAAGAACCATGAGTGTCTCCCTTTGAGTTGATCTGCATGTCATACACATCACATGTATGTTCAGTTACAGTCCAGAGCATTTGTCATGTACAACCGTACCAACAAGAAGCACTTACTGAATTCAAAGTCAAGTTAATGCTGCAGTTGGGCCAATGAGACAGACATCTAATGAGCAGTCTTCCTTACTCACCTCTTCCATAGTCCACATGAATACTTGTGCTGTCTTCTGTGCTGTGTCTCCATCACAGCCGCTGTGGTGTTTGCTGAACAGACTTGGCCATCTTAAATACTCAATGTCACTACTTCCCCGCCTTGTTTTGCACAAAGTTTCAATGGTCCAGGTATTGATCAGCCTAACGACTGTGCCATAGTGGCCAAACGACCACCATCACATTTTGAATGCGGGTCATTAGACCTTGATGAGATTACAAAAACATTTCAGTGAGGTGACTTGCAGCAACTTCTTGCCATTTCTTGCTTTCTGCTTGGATCTCAATCAAAATTTACTGAAAGCAATATGAATTCAGAGGAATAGAGGACAGCTTACCTGAGGCAACTTGTTGCCTTTGGAAAGTCTCCATGTGGCTGTGAAGTCAAATTTCCCGGGAGCAATACAGAAAGGACAGATTTAAAAGAAAACTAAATCCAATTCTCAAAATGGCTCCTCAAACAGCATGTGTCACTGAACGTGAATGAAGCTGAAGTACATTTCTAAATGTGGTTTTCAAATAAATGCCAGGACTATGCATGTTCAGATGCAGAGGTCAAAAACACTACCCCAACAAGAAGCACTTGCTGCATTGATAAACAGAGTCAGCGCTCCTGTTAGGGTTGTGTTAATAACCATGTTGACGCCATGAAATGATCCACAAAAAGCACATTTTTAGTAATAACTCTCATTGTGTTGGTTGTAAAGTGTTATCTCCTCTACGGAAATCAAGGCCTTGGCAGAAATATGACCAACGAGAAACTTTGTCACAACCAAGACAACCCCAAAGAGAAGCACTTATGAATATGATAATCATGAGTGGCTCCTTTCAGGTGGTCTGAGAGTGGCTCACATTCAAGGACATCCAGAATTCACAACGTTGCTTGGGTCACTTGAAACTGCCCCAACAAGTCGCACTTACTCAATTCAACAGGAAAGTCAGTGCTCAAGTTAGGGTAATATAAATGACTTCTTCACACAAGAAAATCCTCTTCATTCTTCAAAAATGGTTATTTTGCAGACTGGAGATGATTTTTGACACGAGAGGACAGCAAGACTACCCCAACAATTAGCACTTACTGTATTGACAAGTCAAGTCAGTGCTTATGTTAGAGTAATGATGGTGACCAGTTTCTGAAATGATCTGCTCACTTAAAATAGTCACACACAAAACAACCCCAAAGAGAAGCACTTATGAACACAAGAACCATGAGTGTCTCCCTTTGAGTTGATCTGCATGTCATACACATCACATGTATGTTCAGTTACAGTCCAGAGCATTTGTCATGTACAACCGTACCAACAAGAAGCACTTACTGAATTCAAAGTCAAGTTAATGCTGCAGTTGGGCCAATGAGACAGACATCTAATGAGCAGTCTTCCTTACTCACCTCTTCCATAGTCCACATGAATACTTGTGCTGTCTTCTGTGCTGTGTCTCCATCACAGCCACTGTGGTGTTTGCTGAACAGACTTGGCCATCTTAAATACTCAATGTCACTACTTCCCCGCCTTGTTTTGCACAAAGTTTCAATGGTCCAGGTATTGATCAGCCTAACGACTGTGCCATAGTGGCCAAACGACCACCATCACATTTTGAATGCGGGTCATTAGACCTTGATGAGATTACAAAAACATTTCAGTGAGGTGACTTGCAGCAACTTCTTGCCATTTCTTGCTTTCTGCTTGGATCACAATCAAAATTTACTGACAGCAATATGAATTCAGAGGAATAGAGGACAGCTTACCTGAGGCAACTTGTTGCCTTTGGAAAGTCTCCAGGTGGATGTCCAGTCAAATTTCCTGGGAGCAATGCAGAAAAGACAGATTTAAAAGAACACTAAATCCAACATGGACATTCAAGTAGATCTCAAAATGGCTCCTCAAACAGCATGTGTCACTGAACGTGAATGAAGCTGAAGTACATTTCTAAATGTGGTTTTCAAATAAATGCCAGGACTATGCATGTTCAGATGCAGAGGTCAAAAACACTACCCCAACAAGAAGCACTTGCTGCATTGATAAACAGAGTCAGCGCTCCTGTTAGGGTTGTGTTAATAACCATGTTGATGCCATCAAATGATCCACAAAAAGCACATTTTTAGTAATAACTCTCATTGTGTTGGTTGTAAAGTGTTGTCTCCTCTACGGAAATCAAGGCCTTGGCAGAAATATGACCAATAAGAAACTTTGTCACAACCAAGACAACCCCAAAGAGAAGCACTTATGAATACAATAATCATGAGTGGCTCCTTTCAGGTGGTCTGAGAGTGGCTCACATTCAAGGACATCCAGAATTCACAATGTTGCTTGGGTCACTTGAAACTGCCCCAACAAGTCGCACTTACTCAATTCAACAGGAAAGTCAGTGCTCAAGTTAGGGTAATATAAATGACTTCTTCACACAAGAAAATCCTCTTCATTCTTCAAAAATGGTTATTTTGTGGACTGGAGATGATTTTTGACACGAGAGGACAGCAAGACTACCCCAACAATTAGCACTTACTGTATTGACAAGTCAAGTCAGTGCTTATGTTAGAGTAATGATGGTGACCAGTTTCTGAAATGATCTGCTCACTTAAAATAGCTGAAAAGCTCACACTCATTCATTCTCATTCTTCAAAAATGACAGTTTTGTCGTCTCATGACTCTTGCACCACACCCCCATGAGTAGAACTGAAATAGACGTAAGAAAAACATATAGGAATGTTTTCTTAGTTCTATTTTCACATTGTACCTTTTTGTTTTTGTCTAGTCCTCTATTTTTTGTCAGCACTAACAATTTTTGGACCTTTTGTAAATTCCACTTTTGAGGCCATTTAATGTCATAAGCAGCACTGCACATGCAAAGGCCTAAAGTGGTTTCCTTCTGACATTCAAGCCATAGCACAACTCAGAAGTTGTCATCTCACACATAATGCCTCAAACAAAAGAATTATTTACATCCACAAAGGCAGCCATCTTGGCACTGCTGGAAATTTGCATGAGTGAGAGACAGGTAGCGAAAAAACTGAAGACCTCTAAGACAGCCGTTCATTACAGCAAAAAAAAAAAACAAAAACAAGTCGAACATTGTACTGCCAAATTGCTAGCTGGTTGCGTCAGGAAACGTCTTTCTACCCACCAGATGACCATGCACTCATCTACTCTGCGTCAGGAATTGTCGTCAGACCTTCAGGGACCTTAAAAATGAACGGCCAGTGTGGAGAAATGTGACTTGTTCAGCAAGGACAGTTTGAAATTGACTTCTAGAAGCTGGTCTGCAGTCACACAGGGCAGGAAGAAGCCCTTCATCAACAAAAGGCAGGGGAAAGCCTGGTTACTCTTTGCTGGGGATCACAAGCAGAGCAGGAGTGGAACTCATTTTCAGCCCTGGAGTTTCATGCCTCAGATCGGCCTATTTTAGATCATGACCTATTATTATAAAAATCATGTAATTATAACCTTACATGTTAAGTCTACAATAGCGCACTGTTTTGTAAAGCCTTGTAATTCAGTGTATTTTTCTAAAATATTTCCAATTCAGTGCAAGTAAGGCTTGCTTTACACTGTCTATTTATTTCAACATGAATGTACATCTCCAACATTATTCTTTGCAACACATCCTTTTCAACAATATCTGAATCTATATTCTGTTCAAATAAGTGTTCACAGATATCCAGTTCTTAAAATGTAATCAAATAATAAATAAAAATATGAAACATTAAATTTAAAAAATAAGATGAAAAGTGTTGCATTTTCTAATAACACTATCATCTCTTTTTCCTCTGCAAGGAAACATTTCCTTTACAACTTAGATTGCACAAATGTGAGAACATGAGTTAAAGGGCAAATCTCCAACACTATTCTTTACAGCATCAGAATGTATGTACATACATCCTGTGACAAAATAATCAAAACTATCAACCGACTTATCTTCATCTGGCTCATTCCTGAGCTGCTGCCTCTTTAATCAGTACCTGAATAGACTCTGCTTTCCCTTTCACACTTCCTCCAGTTTCCCAAGACTCGCCTGCACCTGTATCACAATAATAAAAAAAAAAAAAATCCGTAAGGCTTCAGCACATTTGATATGGAAAACACATTCTGACTTAACCAATGAAGACATGTTCAATGGCAAGATATGCAGGCTTATTTCATATTACTTTCATACTATTCCGTTTCAATTGTGGGCTTTGTGTATTCACTGTCTTACTTTTAATGATAAAAAATAAAATGGGTCACTGCTATCGTTTGGGCGTAGAAAGTGGTTGTATTGGAACTAATGCTTGCGTGTTGACACACTCTGTTACAACAGCTCACCTGTTCTTTTCATACTGACAGGAACAATCCCCTCAGCACTACTGGCTCCTGGCTCTGCTTCTGACACTAAGTCACATTTTAAAAATGGTCATAAATCTCCCCTTTTTTCAAAGCCATCTGATCATTTCATGTCAGTTTCATTAATGTAGTGCTGAATCATAAAGGGCAGGTCTATATCATACTCTTCATTATATTAATTCTAATAATGTTCACTCAATGAGCAATCCTACCTGCCCACTCTGGACTTATGGGCTCATGGCTGCTGCTTGGTGCTTGATCTTTCTTCTAACTCTGAGGGGCTACAAGACAAAGTTTCCCAGTTATGTGGCGTTGCATCTTACTATTATTTAAATTGTATGTTATGTTATATGTCACAACGCCACACAATTCATTCACTTGATAATTAATTAACTTGAACAGTGGTTTGCAAAGTTCAACATCTTGCTGAAACTGTTTCATTGTCCTCATTTGTTGTTTCAAACCGCAAGCTCGTTTTAGTGAAAAGTCTCCAATTTCAGCACATTTCGCTGCATCTGTTTCCAGAGCTTTCCTCTTTTTAATTCTTGCCTTCTGTGTACCACCCTTGCTCCTTCTTTTTTCCATCTTTGAAACACCACTGACCGTGTGCATGGACATCTTACATCATGGTGCGTCTGCAAAAAAAAAAAAAACAAAGAGAGATAGATAGATAGATAGATAGATAGATAGATAGTTAGATAGATAGATAGATAGATAGATAGATAGATAGATAGATAGATAGATAGATAGAGAGAGAGAGAGAGCGAGGGAGAGAGAGAGAGAAAAGAACAAAAGAAAAAAAAGACCTGCCAATGGAGACGGTCAACTTACTGGTTAGGAGGAAGCCTGGAGAAGCCTACAAACCAGACTGTCTTGTCCCTACAGTATCAATCAAACTTTATTTATAGAGCACTTTTCATACAGTTAAAAAAATGCAACACAAAGTGCTTTACAACGTTAAAAACATTAAAAACAAGAAAACCCATCCCTCCCTCCCTCCATATATACATACATGCACACAACTGCAGAAGCACACACACATACACACGCCCACACACACACCCATACATGCACAGACACACACACACACACCGAGGTGGGGAGCCCCCCCCAACCAGCCGGGCCGAAGGGACCCATGGACAGCACCCCCAGCAGCAGACCAGACACAGCCCCCAGTGTGGAGGACCCCCCTGAGGAAACACTGGAGTTAAATAACTAAAAATTTTAAACTGTAAGATAGAATAAAAGACCTATAAGATAAGTAAAATGGTGAAAGGTTAAAAGAGTAAAAATACATAAGAAAAAAAATAGAAAACAGTAAAACATGGGGGTTGGATCAGTGACGGTCTGGGGTTGTTTCAGTCTGGGTGGAACAGGGCAAATGCAAATGTGTGAAAGGTGAATGAACCAGGTCAAGTACAGGGCTACTCTTGAAAACAGTCTTCTTCCATCAGCTGGAAAACTCTTTCCTGCCTCCAATGACTGGATTTTCCAACAAGACAATGCTCCTTGCCACACAGCAAGGTCAGTTACAGCCTGGATGGAGAACCAGAACATTGGAACCATACCTTGACCTGCTCAATCACCAGATCTAAATCTAATTGAAAACCTGGGTATAATCATCAAACCCAAAATGGAGAATAACAAGCCCAAAAACAAAGCAAATTTGTTTGAATTTGTGCAGCAGGAATGGGCTGCTGTGACAGCAGAACAATGTCAGAAGCTGATGGAGAACATGCCAAGATGCATGACTGCAGTCATCAGAAACAATGGTTATGCAATCAAGTACTAACTCCTGTGTGTATCATGTGTCTAAAACAGACAGAAAAGAAAACATGAAATGCCTAAAATCACTGTTTTTGGCAGCACAACGCCATAGCAACTGATGTAAGAACTTAAGTGATTTTGGTTATTATCAAGAAAACCTGAAAGAAAATCTGAAATTAAACTCTTGTGAGCTATTTTTGTTGTTATTGTTATATTTGTTCAAACACATGTACCTTTAGTTGTACCAGGCAAATAAAAAAGAAATCGAAGAAAACAACTGTGGTCCAGTCATTTTTTCCATGACTGTAGAAGCTATGCATAAGCGAGGAGTATGTCTGCAGATATTTTATTTTGAAAGTATTGAGCGGAGGCTGCTTATGTGTTTCCAACTTGACTCGGGTCCCAAGTTGCGTGAGGGAGGCAGACGGGCTGCGCACCGCCAGTAGCTCGGAGACGCTTTACCGGAGACACGGTGACGAGCCAGGGCGTTGATCTGTCCCACATCCCCACGGTCTCCATCAGGGACGTGTGTGTTCGGCTCTGAGGATCGGTGCTAGTCGGACTGTCGGATACCTGATGTTGCGTATGAGCGCACAGTGAGCAGGAGCTCTCCCTAAGAAGGTAAGGTTTATTTTAGCCCAGACAAGCACACATCAGAGTGGAAGCAGCGCCGTTCATCTGCAGATAATGCCGCATCAAGACGCGTTATTTCCACACTCGCCCTGTCAGGTCTCCACGCTGCTGATGTCATAAACGGAGCTGCACGTTTAGAAACTTAACAACTTGCTGTAGTCTCCACACACACGTTACTGTCTCAAGAGGGCTTTGGCCTAATCATGAATTATTTGCGTAATTTCATTTACTGATCAGTCTAGTCAATTGATCATTAATATATATATATTTTAAAATTTTATTTAGAATTTAATTCACCCGGTTAGTCTCATTCGGATCAGAGATCTCCTTTACAAGAGAGATCTGGTCAAGAGGGAGGCAGCATAGTCACATTAAAAATAACAAGGAGCAGGTAAAATTAACAAAATTAAAACTTGCTCACATGTAACACTTGCACACAGACAAGGTAGACTAATGATTTCACCAGAGCTTTAAACTCATTCAGTCTAACAAGGGCTTGAAGTTGAGATTGTAATTTTTTCCAGGCATTAGGTGTTCAACACCGAAGTGCTTTCTGGCCCAGTTCAGATAGTACTTTGGAGTCAAAACATTGTAGAGTATCCATAGATTGGGGATTGTGACTTTCAAGTTTCTTTGTTAAAAGACAAGACAAATAGGAAGGAGCAATATCCACAATGGTTCTGTAAATGAACACATACCAACGTCTGAGATGTTGGGCACTTAAAGATTTTCATTTAATATTTCATCTCTGAAGTGTAAAAAAGCAAGATAAAAACAAACAAACACAAGAAACTCACAAGATTCAACACAAGCGCAGATGGTTTGAAATAGTTAATTTATCTGAAAAGAAACAGTGTCAAGATCCACAGAGACAGAACCACAAACATGTGAACCAGAGAAAAGAAGATTATCTCCTTTACAGTATCACTTAAGTGTCAAATGATTGGCCCTCAATAACTGCATTATTTCTAGGTTGTGTGTTTCCACTTATGTACAATCCAAGAGAAAAACATTTGAGAGTCTGTCGTGAAAATAAAGCCCCATAGTAGAAACTCAGTTCAACAGAAGTGAATACACATAAACATGATTATAAAATGATCCTTAAACAGCAGAACTTTCTTAATGTTGGACCAATAGGTGGATTTTCTGTATGTCTACATCATGGCTCCTCATGGAAAAGAATTATCAGAGGAACTGACAAAGGTGATCTTGAGACTTCAGTAAGATGGAAAGGATGCAGGTAAAAATCAGTGAAAACAGCTGCAGCAGTAATCAGGAGGGATAGAACAAGCTATAGTGCCACTAATCAGAGCCACAATAGTCATCCACCTAAAAGGATGTAACAAGACAGTGAGCTACATTCCCAATCGAGCTCTGACAAACAGAACTTGGCACAAGGCTTATGTGATGATATGGTGCTGCATGAGTGCCAGAGTTATGGGGAGATGACACCATGAATGCCTTTGGATAAACTGGCTGACAAGATGACTCTAAGGACAAGAGTCTTTATTGATCCACATGGATCATTAAATTATTTCTGATCTGGACAAGTATGTCTCATGAGCTGAATCCAGTAGAACACCGTTGGTTTATTTTTTAGAAGTTATAGCACCACAACTGTCCTTCAAGGAACAGCCAAAAGTCTCTAAAGACTGGAAGAAATGTGTGCAACACTAGTATTATACATGCCTAGGAGGATTGAGTCTGTCATCAAAAATAAGGGTTGACATCAAGTATTGATATGGGGCATGTATTTTAAATATATTTTTTCTTAAGTATCTTATTCTAATTGTTTATATGGCGAAATTCTGTTCTGATGAGAAATAATGCTGTAATTGAGAGGTGACACAATTTTGAATCATTTGACATCTAAGTTTTAATGCACAGTGGTGCCCTCACTTCTGTTCCTTAGTGTAAGAATCTCTAACCATTTCTCTTCATTAGTGAACGACTGAGAAGCTTCATCAACTTAGTTTGGAAGTCAGTATAATAATAATAATATCTGTCAATTCATTTTATAATAGAACGAGATCTTTAAAAAGTAATTTGCTTTTCTTTGACCAATCATCTCACAATTATTCAATAAGATGGTGATGACATCACCACATATTTGCCCAATCTGGAGCAACCTGTCACAACTCCCACCAGACTGCAAAAAATATTGGACTTATGCTATGGAAATATCTCTACTGCATATATCTCCAAGTCATGCCCACCTCTTGGATGCTCTGACCACAATGTTATCCTACAGCTGCCAAAATACAGATCACAACTGAAAACAGGTGAACCCATAACAAAAAAAAAAATAATCAGAGTCTGAAACAATGAGGCAACAGAAACACTTAAATGATGACTGCGATGATGATCTTAACATGCTGACAGATGTGCTGACATCTAATATTTTATTCTGTGAGGACACTGTCAGTCCCACCAAACAAATAACAATACATCCAAACAATAAAAAATGGGTGACAAGGGACATGAAAATCTGCCTGGTCCAAAAGAAAAAGGCCTTCTTAGAAGGAGACAAGCTCAGGATGAGGGAGCTGGAGATGGAGTTTAGAAAGATGGTGAAGCTGGCTAAAATCAACTATGAAAACAAAGTGTAACAGAAATTGACTTCAAGAAATGCAAGGGAGGCATGGCAGAGGTTAAACATCATGAGTGACAGAGCCCCAAAACCTGCAGCGGTTAACTGCCCAGACCCCACATCCTTTGCAGAACAACTCAACACCTTCTTCACCCGGTTTGATAGCAGCAGCACGCCAATCACATGGACCAGCCCACCTTCCATCTCTAACCAAGAAGAGGCCCTCACCATCGACGAGCAGCTGGTGACCTCCACCTCACGCAGAGTCAACCCACACAAGGCCTCTGGCCCTGACAAGCTGAAAGGCAAGGTGCTCAGAGACTGCTCCACTCATCTAGGTGGTGTCCTCACCAGGCTCTTCCAGCTCCCTTTGGACTCCAGATGTGTCCCTAATCTGTGGAAGGAATCCACCATCATCCTTTTCCCAAAAAAACTCACCTTAAAGTGCTGAAGGACTGCAGACCAGTGGCCCTGACTTCTGTGCTTTGGAAATGCATGGAGCATGTGGTAGGGGACTGACTGTCAGACATGCTGTCACACAAACTGGACCCCTTTCAGTTTGCCTATGAGGCAAAACGTTGAGTAGAGGATGCATACCTCACACTTTTAGACACTGTCACCACACAACTGGACTCTGCACACCTCCACACCAGGATTTTATTCATGGACTTCTCCTCTGCTTTTAATACTGTCCACACAGACACCCTACTGCACCACCTCTCACACTTTCAGGTTCACCCCACACTGATTCCATGGATTCAGAGTTTTTTATGTGACAGGCCACAGCAGGTGCTTTTAAATGGCTTTAAATACAGAAAGTTGATGTTAAACACAGATGTCTCTCAAGGTTGTGTTTAATCCCCCATTCTCTTCTCTGTGCACACCAACAATATCTCCTGTAGCAGTGAAGGAATGACTCTTTTAAATACGACATGGCTCTGGTGGCTCACCTGCCGGACAGCACTCCGTTGAAGTTTTTAAATATCTGGGAAGACAGATCAACATCAGCGTGTCGTTTACGAATCAGGCTGACTCGGTGTACAAAAAAGCACAACAGTGCCTTCACCTGCTGAGGAAACTAAGGACTTTTAATGTCAGCAGAGTCATTTTAACCCTGGTTTGCACCTCACTCATTGAATCCATCCTCACATTCAACATTTCATCCTGGCAGCTCCCTCTCCACGAAACACAAAACTTTCCCGTATTGTTTATCAGGCCAGCAAAATCATTGGTTTACCACAAACCCATGTCTCTGAACTGTATAACTGCTCTGTGATCAGGAAAGCCACCCCACCATCACTCCTTCCAGTTACTTCCATCAGGCAGACGTTACAAAGTCCCACTGGCCCACAAAAGCAACTGTAAAAAAAATCCTTTATTCCCACTGCAATAACCACCCTGAAAAAATGAAATAAGACACTGATCAATACATGTATTTTCTTTATCGGTTGCTGTTTCTTTTTAAAATTTCCTTTTGACGTCTGTGCTTTGTGAGCTTGTGTCTTAAGTGTGTTTTGATATGTGTTGCATTTATTGTTGGAGCTTTGTCAAAGGAGAATTTCTGTCACTGTTTGAGGCAGACAATAAAGTTGATCTATTCTATTCTATTCTATTCTATTCTATTCTATTCTATTCTATTCTATTCTATTCTATTCTATTCTATTCTATTCTATTCTATTCTATTCTATTCTATTCTATTCTATTCTATTCTATTCTATTCTATTCTATTCTATTCTATTCTAAGGACAGGATTTCAAACCAGGCAAATGGGCCCACACCTCAGTTTAGCCATGGAGCCTGATAGTGGCTTAACCTGACCCTGTGAACAAATCGTAACCATCTTTGTTTACCTGATGTGGTGTCAGTAAAGAGTGTGATGCTGCAGATACATTTTGATCTGATGTGACCACTGCCTGTACAGGTTGGGATTCCCCCTGCTGCAGTGACACCCTGTTTGGGTGAAAACCTGGATGAAGATGGAGTCATTTATCCTCTGGAGAACTGTCCCCATCTTCCTCTTGCTCCCCACTGTCCAGGTAATTAAAATGGATGGATGGATGAATGGATGGAGTATAACTGGATAAATGAGTCCAAGCACTACATTTTCGGAACACCTTCCAGAACCCTAGTTGTAGCCCTACAGTGTAAGTTAAACACCTTTGTCATTACTTTGTGCATTTAGTGTAGATTTGCTTTGTTATCACATGGCCCAAAGTCACAGTGGATCATCACATTCACTGCTGAATGAAAATGAAAATGGACCCAATTAGTGAACCTTGTCAGGGTCCATACACTGGACACCCAGCTTCTGACTTTCACTGTGGCTGCTGTTAGCTCTGTCGCTTAATTTGATCTGACCTGTCCAAATCAAATAGTTTGTACAGGTCGAAAAACTGCTGTGCAGAGTGGAGAGGCTGCTCCTTGTATGAGTGTATGAACTCGGGTGAATGTCACCTCATATGAAGCACAGGATTTTCTCTGGCAATTATAGCACCTACCTAATCCCTGACAACTGGCTGCTGTGGACCTGGTGTTCTCTATGGTCAACCTAGCAATGCAATCTTAATTTGGACAACAACTGACTGTTAGTGGGAAAAAAAAACATTTTTAAATTTTCTTTCATTTTGTTACTCATTTACTTATTGGCCTTGAGCCCTTTATGGAAGAAGAAATATTTGGTTAATTTTTTTTCTAAGGGCTTGGACTTAATACCTTGCAGTGATTAGTATTAATTGCTTGCTATTTTTGTCAACTGGGAATTTAAGTTTGAAGGTTTGGACAAGGTGTTCACTCCTCATAGAATGTAAAAAATTCATGTTTACCATTTTTATTCAGTTATCAATTGAAAGAATTAATGGAATAAAAGCAATATGTGTTGATTTACATACAAAGGTGGCAAACAGCTGAATAACGGCAGAAATGTGTATCTACGTATAATCATAAATCAAACAAACCCCTTCAAGCACAGCTAGCTGTAGTTACAGTCTTACAGAAATACAAAATAAAGAACAGTTAAGATTAACACATGAAGTAAAAAGATAAGAGACTTACTTGCAAAATTAGTGATTAATTCAAAAGTAACATTCAGACACGAATTAGCTGAACTGAAGTGTTCTGTGAGCTTCATCATAGATGTATGTTTTGTGTTTCTTGTAAATTTACCTTTGTCTAAATGCCTGAAATGCCTCCATGTGTAAAGGCAGTCTTCCAGCAGACAACATATTTCACTGTTCTGACGGACAGTACACTGAAACTGACAGTGTAATGTTAGTTGTCCTATGCTGATTCTTGCTGGTAAACCACTTTGACTTGCGGTGTGCTGCCTTAGACATCTGAGCAATGAAGCAAGGAGCAAATGTATTGACACTTCTTCAGTTAGGCAGAGCAAACTTATGGCTTAGCGTTTTTGTCATCACAAAATAGACCGACAGGTAGGCACATGGATGGATGGATGGATGGATGGATGGATGGATGGATAGATTGATTGATTGATTGATTGATTGATTGATTGATTGATTGATTGATTGATTGATTGATTGATTGATAGGAAACCAAAATCTAAATTGCTCATCCATTTCAAATCATAACCAGGTGTGTCTTCTGTTGTCAGCACATGGCAAAAATGTCTCCACAGGGTGGAGAAGTTCAGTCAGGTAGGAGGGAGCCAGGTTATGGAGAGTTTCATAGGTGATGAGAATGATTTACAAGTGGATTTGCTGGGTGGGTGAGCAGGCAGGCCATAGAATTGAAGTATATCACCTTTACCTGCAGGCACTGTTTAATAGAGGATCAAATGCTGCTTGTTCAACTATGTTATAGAACTCAACAATTCACATGTGACTGTACAGTGCTTTCACAACAGAAATGAACAAATGAGCGATGATGATAAGAACCTGGTTGTAATACACTACAGTTATCCTCAAACTTAAAATGTGATTTCTGTAATTGAGGATAGAACCTATAGGATTTGGAACTATACACACTGCTATATTTGCTGTTGTCAACATTCATAATCATTTCTTGTCTCAAATTCATGATAACATGCCAGAAAAAGATGACAATTCTATATTTAGAGGCTGAATAATAAGCACAGAGTACACTCAGAAACCCTTCACAGTTACTGGTATACTAAGAATAGCTAATTAGCTAAGGCTAATGAGAACAAAACTGTCTGTGACCCAAGTCTATTGAGATGGCTCTTATCAATGGAGTTCATCAGGGTTTGGTTCATGGCTCTGCATGAGCAGGGCCTCTTGAACAATTATGAATAAGTTTCATGAGCCCAGAATGTTTTTTCTATATTGTTATTGGGGATTTTTCATTCCCCGTTAGTGTGAAAAAAATCAGGCATTAAAGCCTGACTGGCAATAGCACCAAAGCTAGGAACAGGCTTTCAGTGTCAATCATCCCACCCCCTATTCCTCCACACTCTCAGAGACGGCTCTGTTTAAAGGAAATCCAAACCCAGACATGGAATAATTCAGATACCCATCTAAAGTAGTATAATTTTGACCATGTGGTCTGCTGAGTAGGCTCAAGGCACTGCTGTTATCAGTGACGTCATTATTTATTCACAGCTTGGTTCATGTTTATTATTCAGTAGTGGATTCATTATCATGGGATGTGGTTATCTTTTTACGTCTTTCTGGTGAATTGGAGCTGTGGGGTTTATTATTATTTGAACCCAGCTCACCACCTCCTTCCTTCCCCTTTTCCCCCTTCTTTCCTGGCCAGGAGATAGAGTTTAAATCACGAGGCATGAATGTGTTTAAGTAAAAGTGACTCAGGGCCATTGCAGTGTTCTTTCTTTCTTTCTTTCTTTCTTTCTTTCTTTCTTTCTTTCTTTCTTTCTTTCTTTCTTTCCAATGGTGTCCTTACCTTTTCCGTACAGTAATATTATAGGCTATCAATCAATACTATACCTGAGTAAATGATTGAAAAAGCTAATTTAATTTGTGATATGTTTGTAGTGTATCATCTTTATCTGCAGGCACTTCAACCGGTATCAGATAGCTTGCTCAGATTTGCTTGCTCAAATATGAACATGTTCAAGTATGTTGAAAAAGTCAACAATTGCCTTGGAAATAACTTTTTATGTGAAAACATGAAGGCAATTTTTTTGCATATGTATGTTTTACATGAACAGTTTGTTCAAATGTATATGGTCAATACAAATCCTTATCTGATTAGGACTGACAGATATCAATATGGTTACTGACACATTTCAAACAATGACAAATCACACACACCTGACATAAGTCTTTATAAACCTCATATGGCAGTATGGCAGGCAATATGTTGAAAAGTACCATGATTCAAAATACATTTCTCCACTGTCCGAAGGTTGGTCATTCTGTTTATTTGCTCAAATCGCTGGTTGTATTCAACAATTGTACCCAGTGCCAAAAAACAGTGAGCTTTGATAATCCAGACTTGAGTATTTAAAGGGCTTGCAGAACTGCACACACATTTGCCCTGTAAATCTTGTGAGATTAGCTAACCCCGAACAGTGGGGTGGCCCGGCGATACAGCGGTTAGCACTCTCACCTCACGACTCAAAGGTTCTGGCTTTGAACCTCAGCCTGGGGTCTTTCTGGGTAGAGCTTGCATGGTTTCCCTGTACCTGTGTGGATTCTAACCGGGCTCTCCAGTTTCCTCCCACAGTCCAAAAACATGCTGAGGTTAATTGGTGATTCTAAAGTGCCTGTAGGCATGAATGTGAGTGTAATTGTTTGTTGCCCTGTGATAGACTGGTAACCTGTCCAGGTGAACCCTGCCTTCACCTTGTGTCAGCTGAGAGAGACTCCAGTAACTCCACTACCCTGCAGAGGATGAAGCATGTGTAGAAATGGATAGTAAAACGCATGCGGTGATCATTAAGGACAGTGTGACATAGGTAAGCCCATGAGCAGCATTTTGACCACACCAATAATTAAGATGTCTTCTTGCTGCATTTGTCTTTCACTGATTTTGAGTCTTTTGGCATTTTAGATCTGCACTTCTTTGTTAAACCTTCTCTGTACTTCCTTGTGGATGTGCAGTCATGTACTTTTCAAATCCACAAGTCCACTGGGAGGTCCTTGTTCCATACATGTGCAGTATTTATGTATTTAGCACAACCACACACACAACTGCCAAGCATAGGCACTGTTGCCTTTGTAGCATAGCTGCTGTGCCAGCACACATTTTGGGCTGCATGTGGAAGGGTCCCCTGGGACTCATGAGCCTTGGGAGATGATGATATTTATGTCATATAAACCTTAGTGGACCCCTGTGTACGAATCGTATTCAGCCCTTTTTTTTGTTTGTTTGTTTTTGTTGTTGTTAGGTTTTCCATTAAGTCAAAGATCTAGTACAGGCTTTATCAGAGTGACCTATGGTTGAAGAGTAGAAAGATCACTGTATGTCTGTACACACCACACAGACTATAGTAAGCCAGGTCATCATGACGTCCTCACCCCTTACAGTTTACAGTTACTGCATACATGCTTCAGATGAGTGTGTGTGTGTGTGTGTGTGTACATAGATAGAGAGGTGGCTTTAAAAACTCATTCATAAACCCAGACAGTGTCCCCGATCCACTCCAAATCATCGACTCTCTTTCTTCTCTCGTCTGGAGGTCTACCAGTCAGCTAGTCTAAATATCTCTTCTCCTTCATCCTGACATTTTTCTTCTACTGCTTAGTCTGAAGACTTTTTAAAATCCTCAGCTGCTGACCTCTTTCTAGTTATCCTGAGCTGTTGTTGTCTGTGAAGAGCCGTAACAGCTCTGTAGACCTCCTTCAGAGCAACCTAATCTCCTCATACTTCTCTATAACTACATGGAATTGGTTGACACAGCATTAACCCTTGTCCTCATGGGACCACACATCCTCTTTTAGCATGCTGCTGCTGGACAAGCTCTCATAGCATCTCTCCATCAGTACTGTGACAGTGACAGGAAGAAATATACAGTGATGTGCAAAATAAGTGCATCCCATGGAAGCTGTCTTTTTCCAACATATTGGAGTATATGACATGAAGAATAAACATTAGGCAGGTTGGTGAGCCCAGTAACCACAGATCAGAAACATGCAGTTCTAGAACCAGAAACACCTGCAAACAGTGACAGAAAGAGAGAGAACAAAGAGGACAAAATACAGGCATACAATGAGAGAAGACGCAAAATGAATTCTATACACGAGAGGAATATAAATAAATGGAGAGTGAAACAGATGAGAGTGGGGGTGTGCTGTGCATCATGGAAGGTCCTAGTCTGGGCCTATAGTAGCATAACTAAGGTATGTTCACCATCACCTGAGCCAAATTCAACTATAAGCTTATCAAGATGGAAATTCTCAAGTGTAATCTTAAAGAGAGAGAGTAAAGAGGGTTCCTTCCTCCTAAACCCAAACTGGAAGCTGACTCCTCATTTTTAATTTCAAAGTCTGACCTCAGAGTTCAAGAGGAGCAATGCAGATTTCGTCCTGGTTGTGGAACCATGGGCCACCTTTGTCACCTTGCAGAATTGCTAAGGTGGTCATGGGAGTTTGGATATCCACTACACATGTTTTATGGACTTGAAGAATACCAACAAATGTGATGGGTCCCCCAGAGGACACTGGGGTGGAGTAAAGGGCACCGGGACCATTGTTATGAACCATCTGGTCCTTGTACAACCTAAGAGCTGTGTTTGGATTCTCAGAGTCAAGCACATTTCACACTGATATGGTCTCAAGGCAGAGCCAGGGTGAGGAGAGTGCCTGTAATCTCAGAGTTGTGTTGCTGCGTTTTGCAAATGGCATGGTTCTGCTGGTTTTATCAGACCGTGACCTCCAGCATGCAGGTTTGTAGCGGAATGTGAAGTGGTTTTTGGCATATGTTTCACTTGCACTGATGGCTTTCAGCTGTATTTTTTGAGAAATCACTCCAACACTATGTTAGTGCTGGAGAATGGTTTTGCTGCAACCATTATCATCCTACTATAGGGGAAAAACACTTGAATTTGTTTGTATTGTGTTGTTGCAGCTAAAAAAAACTATCTGCATTGAATGTAGAACCTGCAACACCTCAGGATGTTACAGTAGAACTCTGTATTGACATTCTAATCCTGAGGGACAAATTCACTATTCACACCCATGTAGATGCCGAAATAAAACAGTAAGCACGCCCTTGGGTGTGCTGATTACCTGATGCAACATCTTGAGACTTTGGCAAAGATGGCGCCCCTCGAGGCAGATGCCATCATGTGACCCTTCCACAACTGCTGCTAGTTTTGTTTAAATTAATGATGTTATTTATTAGAAAAGAACACCAGACAGGCACAATGGTGTGGTGTAGTAGAGAGGCACTGGAAATCGTTCACCAAGAACTTGTCATTAATGTTTTTGAACTCAACTTTCTGCTATTTTGGGCACCGACTGGCAAGGCCTGACAACAGTGGCCTCAGATAAGGAGTGCAGCTGAGGAACAAAGTGGGAAAACCACAAGCATGGTGAAAGAGGTGGGCTACATGCTAGGCTAAAGGCTAGGGCTAGTAAAACCACCACCTCCTCGACAACAAGTTGCATGAGCTGAGAACCAGGATCAGAACCCAGCATAAAGCAAGAGACTACTGTTCTCATGTATTAGCATGATATGATAAATAAAGGGTTTCCCTGGAAAAATACTTTAGATAATAATGTTAACATAAAAGGAGTGTAATGATATTTTTTTAGTCTGTTGAACACTGTATTGTGTTGTTGAGTTTTGCCAATATTTTCAACTGTCATGCAACTTGGTTTCATATGTATCACAGAGAAGTACTGATGTGTTAAGTGTGAAATTCTGATCAAGAGCAGTGGAAGACTATGGAATCCCTCAGTCATGGTGTCTACATGGCTTGAGAGCAGTTGCACAAGTTGTTGCTTTCAGTGGTCTGATTGCTGTGACTGTTACTCCCACAGAAGCATAAAGCCGCTTTAGACTGCGATGTGTTCAGTTGAACCACTCAGCATTCTCATGATGTGCAGCATCAGCCTGACAATATGTTCCGGAAGGTTTTGGTTATAGCTTGAAATGGATCACAATGAGGCAAAGAGACCCCACTTGCCCTTGATTAGTCTAACACCTCTCCAGCATCTGCTCTCCCCAGTGTTCTATGTATAGTTCTCTCTAGAGTTCCCATATCTTCAAAGCATTTCTTAATTACCTGCAGATGCAAGCTGTGTTAAATTTCACTCTAAGTGCAATAGTATAAACATACTCTCTCTCTCTCTCTCTCTCTCCTCTCTCTCTCCTCTCTCTCTCTCTCTCCCTCTCTCTCTCTCTCTCTCTCTCTCTCTGTCTCTCTCTCTCTCTCTCTCTCTCTCTGTCTCTCTCTCTCTCTCTCTCTCTCTCTCTCTCTCTCTCTCTCTCTCTCTCTCTCTCTCTCTCTCTCTGTCTCTCTCTCTCTCTCTCTCTGTCTCTCTCTCTCTCTCTCTCTCCCTCTCTCTCTCTCTCTCTGTCTCTCTCTGTCTCTCTCTCTCTCTCTCTCTCTCTCTCTCTCTCTCTCTCCTCTCTCTCTCTCTCTCTCTCTGTCTCTCTCTCTCTCTCTCTGTCTCTCTCTCTCTCTCTCTCTCTCTCTCTCTCTCTCTCTCTCTCTCTCTCTCTCTCTCTCTCTCTCTCTCTCTCTCTCTCTCTCTCTCTCTCTCTCTCTCTCTCTGTCTCTCTCTCTCTCTCTCTCTGTCTCTCTCTCTCTCTGTCTCTCTCTCTCTCTCTCTCTCTCTCTGTCTCTCTCTCTCTCTGTCTCTCTCTCTCTCTCTCTCTCTCTCTCTCTCTCTCTCTCTCTCTCTCTCTGTCTCTCTCTCTCTCTCTCTCTCTCTCTCTCTCTCTCTCTCTGTCTCTCTCTCTCTCTGTCTCTCTCTCTCTCTCTCTCTCTCTCTGTCTCTCTCTCTCTCTGTCTCTCTCTCTCTCTCTCCCTCTCTCTCTCTCTCTCTCTCTCTCTCTCTCTCTCTCTGTCTCTCTCTCTCTCTGTCTCTCTCTCTCTCTCTCTCTCTCTCTCTCTCTCTCTCTCTCTCTCTCTCTCTCTCTCTCTCTCTCTCTCTCTCTCTCTGTCTCTCTCTCTCTCTCTCTCTCTCTCTCTCTCTCTCTCTCTCTCTCTCTCTCTCTCTCTCTCTCTCTCTCTCTCTCTCTCTCTCTCTCTCTCTCTCTCTCTCTCTCTCTCTCTCTCTCTCTCTGTCCTCTCTGTGATGTGGGATCTATGGGATCATGGGATCATGGGATCTATGCAACTGCATGTCAGCAAGACAGCATTTGCACTGCATAGTTTGTGTAGACAGTTCTCCTACATAAAACAAAAATATTAAGTCATTTTTAGAGGAATAAACACCTGGTTTCCTTCCCATTAATGTGTCCGCTGTGGCTGTATGGGTCAGTGCTAACGCTACACTCCACAGATCCATTGCAGAGACTCGGGAATATGAGTCACAATAACACCAAATACAGGGTGAATAGCTCCCTGCATCGTTCCAAAAGTCAACACAGAAATAGTCTGCGTGTAATGTCCATTTTTTCCATTTGCATGATGCGTTTCCATCAGTGGCCTGTTCAGCACATGCTAGTTTGTTTACATGTGTGAATCTGACTTAATGAAAACTCAGGAGCTAAGTGCAACAACAGGTTACCCTTTGAATCATTATGAAGATGACTCCATGCCAGTTACATTTCAGTATGATAGTGGACCATATTTTTTTGGAACAGAGTGCACAGATAAGGAGCTATATCAAATGAAAAGATAAAGAGACAACAGGACGTCCTGATAGATATAGATAAATATGGTGCTGTTCCTGAACTCAGTCTTTTGGCTTTGTGTGTATAGGTGAGGTTCTTGTGATCTGTCTAAACTACAAATGGTTGTTCTGCCCCTTCCAGCCAGTGTCTCCGTTCCTCCAGGGCCAACTTAACAGCCAACTGTTCTCAATATCCTGCCATAGTTTATTTCATAGATTCTGTGGGAGAAGAAGGTGCAGGGATGCAATTTATTGTCAGAAGGAGAACATAGTGATCAAACGGCTCCAACTCCTGTGGGACCGAAGCGTCCACCTCCACAGTGAAGTGGAGAGTAGAGTCTGGCACGGTAAGGATGAGAGCAGAAAATAGTGGTTCTTCAACTCCAGAAAGGCAGATTTGGGCTTCTGGGAACCACTGGTAGGGGACAGGGGAAAGTACAGGCTGTCAAGGGTGACAAAATTTTACTATAATTTCTGATGAAGCTTATGGGATTTCATCTAATGTCATCTTGCAATAATTACATAAATACATTAGATGTAGAAAATTATATTATGTTAACCAAAGCACCAGCATGTTGTCTCTTAAACGCAGCTGTTTTGTAAGGTGTAATAATGCTGTTGAGGCTGTATATTGTTTCCTTCAGTTAGTTGCTGAGTTTCTGTCATCTTCTGACTCTTGTCTTTTTTACAGGACTTCATTAAGATGCTGCCTTAGCCAAGCCGTTTGGGTTCTTTTGGACACTGTAAATGAAGTCAACCTGTAGGGTTCTTTCTGCTGTTGGAACAGCTGCTCCTTCTTATCGTATAACTAAAAACCCAGTGCGTGTAGCGTGGACTTACCATTCATGGCTGTATCACTCCAGAGTTTGGATTGTGAACTAGGATCATCACCCATCAACAAAAGTCCATTCATGGACATAAATGGCCCTGATTAGAACAGCTTTTTCACTCTTCATTACTTCAGCGCAGACAGACAGAAAGCTGCTCACAGATGCAGACACACACTAGTTTGAGTGAAGCAGCAGGCCCTAGAATGATCAAATATTCTTGTTACATTGCCAGATTTTTTTCTTGTATTAAGAGGAATGTAGCCCTGGAAGAACTGACAGTTGTGGTTGAAAATAATAGCAGGTTGTTAAAATAAAAAAAAAAAGTAGAATTTTCTGTTAATTTTGTATGTAGAAAATATCATTGAAACAAGTCCATGAAATAGCTATAAAACGGCTGTCCAAACAGAAGTGGACCTGCATACTGAAATGGTGAACTGGGTTCAAGGTGAAAATAGTGCCTGTATATTTAGACATGACAAGATGAAAGCCTTTTGTCACACTCTTTCAACCTCTATAATAAGCAAAGATTATCTTACAGCAGTCAGCCTTGGATGCTGACTTAGATAAAGAACAAATGTCATGTGTTGATGGAGTAAAAAGAAAATCCATCAGGTTCCTATACAGAAAAGAAATGCAGAAACTTTTGAAACATTCTTCAGGGGTGTAGCAAAAACTATAGACATGATGAGTCAGTTTTTTTTACTTCCATGAGACTGGGTGTAAGAATAGTCCAATCAGATGTCAGTCACATCGAATTGTAGTATATTGTTTGTACTGTAATGCACTTACTCTGAAGAATAAAACAAGGTTATGATGCCTGGTATTAATGAGCCCTGCTAATCTGACATCAACACGTGTTCTGTTTCATTTGCATGGCTGCAAGAGAAGCTTTTCAGAACATAAAGGGCAGCTGTGGATGACAAATCCCAAAATTAAAGCATTACATCTCTTTTTTTCTGAATTTTTCTCCCTTTGCCTATGTTCCATGCACAGAATTTGGCACTAAAATACCTCACACACAAGCAAAGTAAATTTCAAGTTTTTGAAATATCAGCACTCTTCTGTTTTCCATCCTGTAAAGGAACCTGGTGGCTTTTCTCTTTCCATCAACCCATAATAGTCACACGAATTGATTTGCCCCTTAAAATCAATCATAGCAAGGAGGGAGGCAGGTCACAAATTTTTGATCTGGTGACACAGAATCCCCCAAAAAGGAGGGGAATTTTTAACGAGTGGTAATCAGCTAAAATGAATGCAGTGTCAGGATAGAAAACAGTAATGGTAGTTCAGTCTGATTGTGGGTGAACTGCAGTACAGCAATGCACTGCTTCACATTGGAAAGTACCGACAATATTCAAACAGGGGAACAAGAGGAATGGAATGTGTGTTCTAAACATAAATTAACCTGATTTAAAATGTGTATGTCTTTCATTATTTGCTGAGCGTCCTGGTGATCTTAAAAATGTTTCAGAATTCTTGTTTTAGTATTTGTGGTCAGCACTGAAGCTGAACAAATCAGTCTTCCAACCTTCTTTATGTGAATGAATCTGAGCTTTTTTTTGACCTGCAGCACAGGAGTTTCTAGTTACTAGCTTTTACAAATAATCCATCCCACACCATGCAACAGCTGCCTCCTCCAGTACGGTGTGTTGTCCTCCTTGTATTATTATTCCGACACTGGCTCATCTAAAGTAAGCCAGAGATCCAGTGTGAATCAGCCTCTGCAGGGTGCTGACAGTGTGAAAACTTTCCTTCCATTGGTGTGTAAACTCAGTTAGAGGAACTGCTCGATACCGTGCTTCATGGCTTGGACTCAGTAACTCATAGCACAGGACAACCAGACTCTCTTGCAGTCTGTGTGCGTGCACATGTGCGCATGTTTGTGCTATAGACAGACTTTTAAATTAATTCTTTGATGTCCGTTACTTTGTTTTCACCGGTCTGTCTCTACTGTATAACTGCAAACAATACTTGCATGCTTGGACATTCAAAAGCCTGTGTAATTTCTGGAAAAAACTTTTGAAGTGGACTTGAAGATATTGCATCTGCGCTTGTGTCAGATGAAGAGGTTTTAGTTTGTCCTGATAAGCTCTGTTCAGGCCAGGTCCACATGATTGGGTGTGTGCATGAGTAATAATGAGCTTGTATGTATGTGAGAGACAAAAGGATTGTCATTTTTTAACAGCTGCTGAGCGCATATCTGAAGCCTGAAAAGGAACTTAAAAATGACTACAAAATGCTCCTATGGGACAGTGATCTAAAACTTGAAATGTTTTTAGGCTTCAGGTTTACTGTCTTTGGAGTTGCACCCATAATGATTTTGCACTGTGTATTGAACAGTGAGCACTGTCAAAATTCCTCTGAGCCCACTGGAGTAGTATAGATAAGTACTAAGACTACCGCCACTGCTACACTATATAACAATGTTTAGGTCCAGTTTAACAGTCTTCCACTTCTGTTTGGCATGCATATAGTTTATACTGTGTGTTAATGTGCAAACAGCTGCTGTCTTTGTTTCCTCCTGGACACTCTTGTATCTGTTTTGGTAAAATGGTGTTTAAGTATGTCAGTAAAGGATATGTGAATGAGAGGGAGTGAAGAGGTTAGTGTGTGATGAAAGTGTGCCAGTCCTCAGACACTCCTCTGGGAAACACATACCAGTGGCACTTCTGCTGTGTCTGTCTCTAAGTGGGTTTAAAAGCCTGCAGGAGACACCACTCCCACCAATCTTAATGGTGGATTGTTGCTCTCGTACAATACAAGTGGCCTGAGCAGACACACTCACGTTTCCCTGGGCCTCTCTGGGGAGCCCTCTAAATGCCAGATACCAGTTATTTCTATTCAGACTTAGTGAGCTGCATGCTCTTAGTCCCTGTTAGCCGATAAGCAGTCTTTCCCTCCGTGCCTTTGGCTCATGCTGATCATCTACAAATCCATTCTGAGACATCCATGCTTGCTGACTTTTGTGCATAAATCACAGTAAAATTAACAGAAAATTTCAAAGTGGAGCTATTAAGGATTAGCAGAATATTTGATCATAATGGAACGCAGCTGGGATTTTAATAGGATCAGGAAGGTTGCCTGGTCTGTTTGGGGAGGTGCTTTCACTGCATCTGTTTGGAAAACACCAAGTCCAGGTTTAGATATGATACGCTAAAATAACTGTATTCGTCCCTAAGGAACAAAGTGACATTACATAAGAAATGCAGCACCTTAAAATTAGAACCCAATAAGATATTAGTACAATACAGTACTAAAACAAAATAAGTGAGCTAAAATAAGGTTAGAATAGAACAGTAAACAGTTATGCTGGCAGTTATACTGAGGTAATAAGTAATATCACACATGATCACCTGACAAATGAGATGAGAAGGGGAGGAGGAAGTGGAGGGGAAGAGAGGTGTTGTCCATAATTCTGAAGGTCATGTTAACCAGGGAAGCCAGAGGCAGACAATAATATGGACAAAGTAGACCAGAGACTCAATGAATAAGGTGTTTATTTACAATATATGAAATAATGAGATGAACTACTATATATAGGGATAAATGACAGGTAAACCAAACAAACCAGGGAATGGGCTAGGTGCCTGCACAGGCAAGCAAATCAAACTAAAGACTAAGAGAACTATCGAAACACACAGGGTTGGGGAGTAACGGATTACATGTAACGGCATTACGTAATCAGAATACAAAAAAAGGTAACTGTAATCTGTTACAGTGCACAAAAAAATATGTAGTCCCGTTACTGGTAAATTTGATAAAAACAGGGATTACTGAGTGGGATTACATTTCAATACCAAACGGGGTATCCTGCAGTGCAGCTGACCTATGGGCCGTGCATCATACAGTCTATGCCGTGCACACGCATTGTGACACTTTACAGCACTTTATGGCACAACACCACAACAAACCAACACGTGAAAGGAACCCCGCGTTGTCATGGATACCACTGACCGCTGCTCATAGTTATGACAGGAGAAAAACGCCTTCGCTGGCTGGAAGCTCCGGCATCATTTTGTATTTAAATTAGAAAAGGCATGATTTCCAGCAGTGAAAGTGCTGTCAACATCCAGGGTCTCAATGTCCAACTTAAAGAAGCATCTGCAGGTACGAAGACACACTGCTAACTTTGACTAAAGTACACGTAGACCCAGCAACTTATAATAGTTTTGAATTTTTCATTAGTTTTTATTTCGTTTTGACTTCACGTCTCCAATTTCCGTTTAGTTTTAGTTTTTTATCCATGCTTGCTAGTTTTGTTTCATTTTCATTTTTTACATATTGCTTAGTTTCAGTTTAGTTTTTATTAGTTTTAGTATTAGTTTAATTTTTTTTGTAAAATGGACTATTCTTCAGGGGTGACATTAAAAAAAAAAACATAGAAAAAGTACTGGGTAATGAAAACTCAAGAACATATACTATTTAAGAAAATGTGTTGACTTGAATACACCAACACCAACAGTACCTAAAATTTAGATATGGGTACACATATCTACACACATGGACAAAATTGTTGGTACCCCTCGGTTAACGGAAGAAAACCCCACAATGGTCACAGAAATAAATTGAATCTGACAAAAGTAATAAGAAATTAAAATTCTATGAAAATTAACCAATGAAAATCAAAAGGTTGTGCAACAAAATATTAAGCTAAGGGTACCATCATTTTTGTCCAGGCCTGTTTCATGAGTTTATTTTTTAAAATTATTCTGTTGAACCACAGTTCAAAAGCAATGTCTGATTTTCATTGGTTAATTTTCATAGAATTTTTATTTATTTTTACTTTTGTCAGATTCAAATTATTTCTGTGACCATTGTGGGTTTTTCTTTCATTAAACGAGGGGTACCAACAATTTTGTCCACGTGTGTAAACTATCTACACAGGTTGCAGACTTGAACAACAATACAACAACACAAAAATTAAATACAACATTTTGGACCACTAAAGTGCACGTTCACTGGAAGCTTATGCGCTTTGTTTTTCTGTGGTAACTTCCATAGCCTTGTGTCCAACATAAACAAAGGAGTCCCTGCGTTGTGAAAGAGTGAACCGATCTTTGTGTACATGTCGGTGGGGAAGAAACAGAGAGACAAGTGTAATTCAGTCAAGCAACAACTTCTTGTTGATCTTGAGGAAAACACGTTTCTCCAGAGATGTAGTTGTTCTGTTTCTTAGACCAGATGACAGCAATCCACACACAGAGAAGATGCGCTCCACAAAGGCTTGTGATGCAGGAGCACTAACGAGATCCAACGCCACAGTGACAAGTTTTGGATAGACGGCCTCTCTGGATCTCCAGAACTCCAATGGTGTCTCATTAAACACACCCTGTTTGACGTCATTGAGATACTTCTTCATTTCAGTTAACACACTAACAGTCAGTTTAGGCTGATTTGTAGGTGACATGTTGCTCTCCATACGGGAAGCAAGGAAACGGTATTTAAGAAGAACAGTGGGAGATGCTCCTGGTACAGTCTGAGTGGCCTCTGCAGTGGCAACATGATGCTGAGCAGAAGTAGCTGGGTTATACTGGGCTGCCAGGTTCTGCACAAAGGACTGTGCAGCCCTCTTCAGTGGTGCAGCATCTGATGTTTGAAGAACCAGTGAAACCCCTGGATCCATTAAGCAGGCTCCTGCTGGTGTAGCATCAAACTGTGTGGAGTCAGGGCTCAGAATGTTAGCAAAATATTCTTGCAAAGACTTCAGCAGCACTTGGGCTAACTGATTCCTCAGATTCGTCTGCAGATGTGCCTCAAGGTTGAGCAGGCATGGCACTACTTGTGAGAGAGACCGACTGTCACTCTGAAGCTGGTCTGTGTGAATGGCAAATGGCTCAGACAGCTTGATAAGGTTCTCCAGCTTAGTCCAATCACTTGTGAGAAGTGTGTCCATGCCCAACTCCTCAAGTAGTTGGTTTAGTTCAGCTCTGATATCTAGCAGTCTTTTAAGCATATCTTAGGTGCTGTTCCAGCATGCGCTACAGTCCCGGACCAGCGTTTTGCCACATCTTTTGATCAATTCTTCATTTGCCACTGATGATTTCCTTGTAGCGTGTACCAGTTGCAGTACCAGTGCTGTATAACCACAAGTGGAAATCATGTTGGGACTGTTTTGATGCTGACAGATGTCGTGTCAAAAAGTGAGCCCGTCTCAGTTGGTTTAGAGGAGGGAAACAAATCATGTTTTAGCGGTAATAGCAAGAAGTCTACCAGTGGACCGGTTAGAATCAGGCTGACTGCTTCTGTGTGCAACAGGACTAGGTGTTGATCCTGTGTGTCACACCTGTAGTTAAAGTTAGCTCCTGTGCATTTCATCTGAGGCTATGCAGACACCAGGGCAGGGAAATTAGTTGGAGGAAACTTTAGAGCATGTTAATACCTGGCACACTTCTAAGGTGGTCATTTTATTATTATTTTTCTACATCTAATAACAATTAGAATTTTTACAATTATTATGTAGTGTAGGTACTTTGAGGAAACTCTGAATCATGTGAAAACTTAACACACATCTCTTTCAGGTTGTGATTTTTTACCTGTCGTTATTCTAATAGAATAATAAAATTCATAATACTGTTAATATTGATTATTATTATTATTATTATTATTATTATTATTATTATTATTATTATTATTATTATTAGTAGTAGTAGTAGTAGTAGTAGTAGTAGTAGTATTATTATTATTACAGTTATTGTTTTATAAGCTGTCATCTAATTTATAAATACAGCTGAATAGTTCTTAAATAATAAGTTAATTGATTGTTAATTTTGGATTGTGTATTTTCCAGAGGAAACACTTGGATAATTTGGAAGCTTTATTTATCTTAATTTGTTTTGTGATTTTGATTGTCTTTTTCCTTTTTTAAAGTCAGTATTAGACACCTGATTTGTTACAAATACTGTGGGTTTTCTTAGAGTTAAAAATGTTCTCATTTATACTAAAAGAGCACTTTGTTTATGCCGTGTAAAGATTTGTAAATACACTGAGCAGATCACATACCTTCTCTCTTGTCTTTATGTGCCTGTTTGCTATTGAAGTAATCCAAAAGTAACTAAAAGTAGTCTTGTACATTACTTTTTTATTTTGGTACTTTGAGTAAGTTACTGATTGCATTTTTTTAACAGGTAACTTGAATTGTACCAGATTGCATTTTTAAAGTAACCCTCCCAACCCTGGAAACACAACACAGAAAACCAAGAACACAAAACTCAAAAATACATGGAGCAAACTCACAGGGTGAAGAATCTATGGGGAAGACATGAGACATAAATTATCAGCGGAGCTAGGAGACTGAGCTAGAGCTAACCAAAACCAAGAACTATAAGCCTAGGAGGGTGAAAAGGAAAAAATGCTTAAGAGAACACGAGGATTGACTGATGGAAACCAGGCTGACAAACATCAGGCAAAAAGTAGTTCAAAACTAGACTGACAGATCAGGACTGGGAAGCTACAGGCAGGAAAACCAGATGGCCAGTACTCTGCCAAGGCTGCTCAGTCGTGTGATTTCCGACGGATCAGTCTGCAGCAGTGGGTTTGTAGTAGACCGGCACAACGGTGTGGTATAGTAGAGAGGCACTGGAAATCGACAGAGTTCACCACAAACGATCACATGATTGCGATCCTACTACAAATCCACCGCTGCGAACTTATCGGGACTTATCCGTCGGAAATTATACGACTGAGAAGCCTTGGTGAAGTACTGCGCTCTCTCAGTGCTTTTCTTCTTTGCAGAAGCTTGTATGCTGTTTTAATGCGTGCATTTGTGTCTCGCCATTCACAATATAGCAGATACTGTTGAAAGCTGTGCATGCATGTTCTTTCTCCTGACAAACTGAAATTGTTACCAAGCAGTTTTGCTGCCTGTTTTTCTTTGTGGCAGTACAACATTTGAAGTGTTAACTTTCATGCTTTGTCAGCAATAAAATATATTAGAATGCTACATTTTGTTTCATTTCTTACCTTCCCATTTTTTTGCAGTAGAATTTATCGAATAATAATTTTAAAATGAAAATAGCATAATTAATTGACTAGAAAATACATTACCTATATCAACAAATGATTTTCTATAGTCACAGAAAATGCTGCTATTTATTATGCATGTTATATTTAGATGTTTAGTAGTCTCTGTGAACTGACGATTTTGAGTAAAGACTACTAACGAAAACTTGTTTTGTTCCCAGTATGCAATTAAGGTTCCATGGTAAGACAACATGAAATGTTTAGTTTCTCCATGTGTAAAAACTTAAACGGTTTAAAGCAATTAGTTTCTGTGCAGTTTTCTAGTAATGTCAACCAATTTGGGCTGTGTGTGCAATTGTCTGTACCAGGGTTTTCAACAGTAGAAGTGTTAATTGGTGGCAGGAGAGCAGCTCCTGCACAAATGTTCTGAATTGTTGCTGATTAGGCAGCAGCTAGTCCAACACAGAAAGACGGGAAGAGAGGGAGAGGAAGAGGAGAGACTGCCAGCAGATCCCGGGTTGGGACAGGGATCCCGACACTGAGAAGTTTTATAGCATCCTCCTCTCTGACACCTCCACCAAAGACTACAGCTCTACTCCCAGGACAGAACCAGCTTTCTTGATGAGGTTGTTGGCTCTCAGCATTGGCTGGATTCACCCTACTGCCCCAGCACACTGCAGTGTAGAAGATGATGCTGGACACCAACGAATGATGAAACATCTGCGGCATGGATCTGCAGACTTTGAAAGATCTCAGTCTGCTGAGGAAAAACAGGTGGCTCTGACCTTTCTTGTACAGAGCCTCTGTATTTTTAGTCCAGTACAGCTTATTCTCTATGTGGACACCGAGACAAGCAATGCTCAGCAATGTCCACCACTGTTCCCCTTATGACAGTTGGGTTTTGAGTGGTCCTTTTCCTCCTGAAATTAACCACCACCTCCTTAGTTTTTGTGATGAAAAAAGCTCACAAAATTTATAGCCGATGATACCAAGAGTCCACCAATCCAACAGTGCATATGTGTATGAGATTATTATCAGACTCTGATCTTATTACCAAGCACTTCAGCAGATATTGATTCACTGAAATTCTGTGTGTGTGTTGTCAGTGTTCAGAGAGTCAGTCCCAGACTGCAGTGTTCCTGCCAGAGTTTGCCCTCTTACCTCAGGGCAGCTTTATGGAGGATGCCACAGAGGATCAGTTTCTAACCTACAGATACGACGACCAGGTCAGTCATGCATTTTTTACTGCTGCTGGACCGCTATAAGTTTGTAAAAACTGATGCCAATATTTAGAACAGACCTGAAAATGCATGCTGGTAATAGCTTCTGAAAAACAAAACCGTTCCATTGGTGGCTTGTGTAAACAGCTCAGTTATGTTTTGTTGTGACAGCGCCCTCTAGTCACTATAGACTATGACATGAGTCTAGAAGGGAGTGAGGTGATTTGTTTGTAGAACCACAAGATCTGTGTTGGAAAGAGATTTGGGTGAATGGATGGGACGAACAAAGAGTGGAACTTTGAAACGGAGGACTTAGAATTCATTCAAAACTGTTAATATTGATTATTATTATTATTATTATTATTATTATTATTATTAGTAGTAGTAGTAGTAGTAGTAGTAGTAGTAGTAGTAGTAGTAGTAGTAGTAGTAGTAGTAGTATTACAGTTATTGTTTTATAAGCTGTCATCTAATTTATAAATACAGCTGAATAGTTCTTAAATAATAAGTTAATTGATTGTTAATTTTGGATTGTGTATTTTCCAGAGGAAACACTTGGATAATTTGGAAGCTTTATTTATCTTAATTTGTTTTGTGATTTTGATTGTCTTTTTCCTTTTTTAAAGTCAGTATTAGACACCTGATTTGTTACAAATACTGTGGGTTTTCTTAGAGTTAAAAATGTTCTCATTTATACTAAAAGAGCACTTTGTTTATGCCGTGTAAAGATTTGTAAATACACTGAGCAGATCACATACCTTCTCTCTTGTCTTTATGTGCCTGTTTGCTATTGAAGTAATCCAAAAGTAACTAAAAGTAATCTTGTACATTACTTTTTTATTTTGGTACTTTGAGTAAGTTACTGATTGCATTTTTTTAACAGGTAACTTGAATTGTACCAGATTGCATTTTTAAAGTAACCCTCCCAACCCTGGAAACACAACACAGAAAACCAAGAACACAAAACTCAAAAATACATGGAGCAAACTCACAGGGTGAAGAATCTATGGGGAAGACATGAGACATAAATTATCAGCGGAGCTAGGAGACTGAGCTAGAGCTAACCAAAACCAAGAACTATAAGCCTAGGAGGGTGAAAAGGAAAAAATGCTTAAGAGAACACGAGGATTGACTGATGGAAACCAGGCTGACAAACATCAGGCAAAAAGTAGTTCAAAACTAGACTGACAGATCAGGACTGGGAAGCTACAGGCAGGAAAACCAGATGGCCAGTACTCTGCCAAGGCTGCTCAGTCGTGTGATTTCCGACGGATCAGTCTGCAGCAGTGGGTTTGTAGTAGACCGGCACAATGGTGTGGTATAGTAGAGAGGCACTGGAAATCGACAGAGTTCACCACAAACGATCACATGATTGCGATCCTACTACAAATCCACCGCTGCGAACTTATCGGGACTTATCCGTCGGAAATTATACGACTGAGAAGCCTTGGCGAAGTACTGCACTCTCTCAGTGCTTTTCTTCTTTGCAGAAGCTTGTATGCAGTTTTAATGCGTGCATTTGTGTCTCGCCATTCACAATATAGCAGATACTGTTGAAAGCTGTGCATGCATATTCTTTCTCCTGACAAACTGAAATTGTTACCAAGCAGTTTTGCTGCCTGTTTTTTTTTGTGGCAGTACAACATTTGAAGTGTTAACTTTCATGCTTTGTCAGCAATAAAATATATTAGAATGCTACATTTTGTTTCATTTCTTACCTTCCCATTTTTTTTTGCAGTAGAATTTATCGAATAATAATTTTAAAATGAAAATAGCATAATTAATTGACTAGAAAATACATTACCTATATCAACAAATGATTTTCTATAGTCACAGAAAATGCTGCTATTTATTATGCATGTTATATTTAGATGTTTAGTAGTCTCTGTGAACTGATGATTTTGAGTAAAGACTACTAACGAAAACTTGTTTTGTTCCCAGTATGCAATTAAGGTTCCATGTTAAGACAACATGAAATGTTTAGTTTCTCCATGTGTAAAAACTTAAACGGTTTAAAGCAATTAGTTTCTGTGCAGTTTTCTAGTAATGTCAACCAATTTGGGCTGTAATTGTCTGTACCAGGGTTTTCAACAGTAGAAGTGTTAATTGGTGGCAGGAGAGCAGCTCCTGCACAAATGTTCTCAATTGTTGCTGATTAGGCAGCAGCTAGTCCAACACAGAAAGACGGGAAGAGAGGGAGAGGAAGAGGAGAGACAGCCAGCAGATCCCGGGTTGGGACAGGGATCCTGACACTGAGAAGTTTTATAGCATCCTCCTCTCTGACACCTCCACCAAAGACTACAGCTCTACTCCCAGGACAGAACCAGCTTTCTTGATGAGGTTGTTGGCTCTCAGCATTGGCTGGATTCACCCTACTGCCCCAGCACACTGCAGTGTAGAAGATGATGCTGGACACCAACGAATGATGAAACATCTGCGGCATGGATCTGCAGACTTTGAAAGATCTCAGTCTGCTGAGGAAAAACAGGTGGCTCTGACCTTTCTTGTACAGAGCCTCTGTATTTTTAGTCCAGTACAGCTTATTCTCTATGTGGACACCCAGATAAGTAATGCTCAGCAATGTCCACCTCTGTTCCCCTTATGACAGTTGGGTTTTGAGTGGTCCTTTTCCTCCTGAAATTAACCACCAACTCCTTAGTTTTTGTGATGAAAAAAGCTCACAAAATTTATAGCCGATGATACCAAGAGTCCACCAATCCAACAGTGCATATGTGTATGGGATTATTATCAGACTCTGATCTTATTACCAAGCACTTCAGCAGATATTGATTCACTGAAATTCTGTGTGTGTGTTGTCAGTGTTCAGAGAGTCAGTCCCAGACTGCAGTGTTCCTGCCAGAGTTTGCCCTCTTACCTCAGGGCAGCTTTATGGAGGACGCCACAGAGGATCAGTTTCTAACCTACAGATACGACGACCAGGTCAGTCATGCATTTTTTACTGCTGCTGGACCACTATAAGTTTGTAAAAACCGATGCCAATATTTAGAACAGACCTGAAAATGCATGCTGGTAATAGCTTCTGAAAAACAAAACCGTTCCATTGGTGGCTTGTGTAAACAGCTCAGTTATGTTTTGTTGTGACAACGCCCTCTAGTCACTATAGACTATGACATGAGTCTAGAAGGGAGTGAGGTGATTTGTTTGTAGAACCACAAGATCTGTGTTGGAAAGAGATTTGGGTGAATGGATGGGACGAACAAAGAGTGGAACCTTGAAAAAGAGGACTGCTACCCATTTCAAAGCAAACCTCTGTTTTCAATACGACTGTTCCATAACCTTAACTGCTTGTTTTTTACTCCGCCAAGGAACGTGGTGGAGTTCTGTGACGATTGCCGTACGTTCGTCTGTCAGTTCGCAACATTACTCAAAAATGGAATACTGATCTGATTTTACAATAGCCATGCTTTGAGATGTTTAGCAAATGAGGTGAGATGCAGTTGTTCATGAATTCCACTTGGTATAGTATTCCAGATTTCAGATGCATGAAAAGAGAAAATAGACCACCCAAAAGCACTTTTCCTAATAGATACTATGCAGTTACCTCTAGAGCCTGCCCTGGTTGATCTGCTGGGGTTCTTTATGACGAATTCTTGTAGCGGAGGCGGGGCTTGGCCATGAAAAATTTTGTTAACCAAAACAGAATCTGTTTATTTTACAATGTTATTCAGGTTTAATCACTCATATTTCTTAAGAATGTAACAATGATGATACATTTATTTTTTTTAATCTAGAACCTTTAAGGCTTGTTTGTATATTGTAATGATAGGTTTCATGGTTGTTTTACAGGCCATTGCCCAACTTGTTATACAGTACAACATGTGGGGCATAATCATCGCATCAAAATCCAGTTTAGCTGATTCCTGTTAAATATCATCAATAAATTGCTTATATGAATGATAGTGGTCTTGTTAGTTTGTACAGCATTATATTTTAATGTGCTGCTCCGTGACTGTCAGCAGTCATGTGTTTTTGAGTTGTGCTGATGTAATCTGTGCTTGATGAGTTCGAAATGAGCAGTTCTTTGGCTTGTATGCATCACATTAACTCTTGAGCTACAAGTTGGCTTTATGACACATGTTAAATACTGGTTCAGTGTGATAGTCTATTGCTTTACAAAAGAACCATGCTTCACCGAGGCTTCTTCTTGAGGACCCCCCTGAAAACAAGAATGTGTCAAATTGGTCATATGCTTTGGTTTTGTTGTGCAAACACCTGTCAGTCTGTTATGGAGTGATGACAGGTTTCATACTTGTACTGAGAATTTTGGTGGTCAGGAATTACCTCACATTTGTGTTATGAATTGCCCAGTTAGGGTCTGAAAAGAACATTTTGATCATGGTTTTGCAAAGTGCAAAAAATAAATATGCAGCCTACACAAGATGCAAATGCTGCACAGACACACAGTTAATGTAGCTGTTAAGTGTTAGCGTGAGTGGCAGATGCTGTTCCCTTAGCGTAAGAGACAGGATTACAAGCTACAGGCTGTACAACATGTGGGGGATCATAGGCGTTCTGATCTACATCTTCTTCACTAAGGCAGGTTGTATGAACTGATTTTGCAAACTAATGTACATCCCAGTTGTTCCACCTCAACAGTGAAATGCAGGCAGTAGATGTGAAGTGTCAGTAGTGCTGCTTCCTGTATTTTGCCCTGCAGGGTGGTTAATAATGCTTTGTCTAATTTTCTAGCTCACTGTTTATTGTACATCCTGCTTAATGTAGCAGATCAGCTAAGTGGTGTTCAGGGTGAGGTCCCAGTGGAGATTAAAGGTATCCCAAGCAAACAATGAGGAATGCAGTTTTATTTCAATACATCACAGTTGAAGCAAGATCTGAGGTATTCCTGTGATTCAGTCATTCAGTTGACATGACTAGTGTCAGTGGAAACTTCTTACCAAAGACACTTACAATCCATGGCTCCTGCTCCTCCTGGCAAACGTGGAATGTAAAGATGGGGAGCGTTTTAAATCTATCAGAAAAAGACAGTTTGATGCTGGGGGATTGTATGCCAGGATAGATGAAATAATTTTTTCTTATTGTAATTTTGCCTTCAGCTTAACATATAGATTGTTGCTTCTAATGTTATGTAGGTACGGCCTCATTTTTTCAAGATAAATCATGTCTTTTTCACATTTTTAAAAATTCAGTATTTAACCAACTCCAGAACATATAGAATTCTGACTGCACTTCTCCAGCTTCATGCATGTGCCAACATTTTTGGCCTTTTTATTTTATTCTCAATACGCTGCACACAGATCTGATGCAAACTGATTATCTACACATCTACACAAGCAAAACAGTTTGTTTAAATGGAAACCTGCAGTGCGGAACTTGCCTCTCTTCTTTGGGATTGAGAGTAATAACACAGACACTGTTGAACTTGTGATGTATGCTTACCATACCATTATTTGCTTTTTATGATATCCTTCCTCTGAAGTTCCTTTTTTATCTGGAGCATCAGAAGCTTCTCTTGGACACTTCTGAGGCTGACACCAACATACTGCAGATCAACACAGAAAAAACAGTTGAGATGCTGTTGGACCCCAAATCAGTGTGTGACCATAGTCCTGTGGCCATATAGGGCAACAACATCTTTTAAGTACCTAGGTGTGCACATTGATAGCGACCTCAGCTGCGATGTGCTACCTGCTCTATCCAACACATAGACTGTATAATAAATTTATTATAGTCTATGGTCTAACATGCTGAACCAACAGTGTCGCCAGGACAACATAGTTTGCGCTTTCCAAAACCCTTAGGCCTACATGTCGCTGTTAAAAGCCTACGTTGTAACAATGCTATTGTTAGGGTCTCATTAGGTTTGGGCACATAAACCACTTGGTTAGGTTTATGGAAAGCGTGTGGTTCGGGTTAAAATGATCACTTTTAACGTGGTATGTAGTTGTCATGGCAACAGTAAATATGTCAAAGCAGCAACATGAGTTGAGAACAGTGGGCAGCGTTGTCGGGATAATGGGCCATTCTAAGCCTGTTGAAAGATAGGCCTAGAAAAATGTTTCTTACCGCATGCTGCGTCTTCCATCTCAATATCCTCCAAAATTTTCCTCTTCTTGTTGATCTGATTTTGCCGTTTCTGTGAATGGTCCATGGGTCTGTTGTGTATCGGCCTACTCCTGCGTTTGCACCTAAAATGCTGTCAATAATTTCCACTGCAGCCTCCAGAATTCAACCGGGAAAGAGGTAGAAAAAGGCACATTTTAATTAAAAAAAAAAAAAAAAAAAAAACCTAATCACTGAGATGCAGATTCGCACTGGGCTAGTTTTATCACAGGACGTCAGCATTTGGTGAAATATGGCAGGTAATTTGTGGTGGAATTTTTACTTCACAAATTACAGACATGGCACACTCACGCAGGATTAAGATCGCAAACATCCTTCGATGGTCCTGAGATAATACTAATCCCATGTGAACAGGGCTTAAAATGATTTATTATGTATTTTATGTGTTTTTGGTAGTGTACTGTGATCTGTCGTGTGTTGCAGTGCAGCTTGCTTTTTGCCATTATCCAAGACAAATTCCTCCCACGGGAGACAATAAAATGAACTTTGAACACTGTACAGTAATGTTACTATAGACACCAGATTTAAAACTTCAGTATTCTGTGAAATACAGAGAAACCAGCCGGTGCTGATCGGCTTCATCAGAATTGTGTGAAGTTGCTCAGCAAGAGCTTGAATTTAACAGACGATCAATAATATAAGTCCTGCTCTCCAGCTTAAAACATAAGCCAGTATTATTTCTGGTAATTGCAGTGTAACAAGTTGGACGATGATCTGTGTTTCTTTTAGTCGCTTACCTTTTGTGAATTTGGTCAACAGACACACAAAAGCTTGTGGGCGGCAGCATTCTCCTCTGTGAGAAATACCGATCACTTTTACAAAACAGGCTCATATACAAACTTTGTGCCAGGTGTAAGTGCATTTGGATGTTTACTTATTTGCACTAATTATTACCAAATATAATTTTTTTTCTGTCCATAACGTTTGACCTCACTTTGTGCACTCTCTGCACAGTGCACAGCCATGCACTTTGTAGTAAGCAGATAGGCACAAATCAAATCAAGTTGCGTTTGGACAGTAGAAAAATATGTTGGTTTGCATTTTGAAGTCACAACTGTTACTCTTCGTTTTTATTACTCCTTCATGCGTAGGAGCACAGAGCTAAAATTCCAAGAAAAAAACACATTTTAAAAGGTTGATCACAAAACTTTTCATTTGCACAGCTGGTAGGGAAACTGAGTTTAAGGAGTGCATTTTAAAAGTACTGTACTTAGGTGTTGGCACTGTACATAGTTTGGTCTCATATTGCATTCCTGTAGAGTTCTGCGTGCTTTGATGAGGAGAGCAAGGTCATTTTCCTCTCTCTGCTGTTTGAAAAAATCATATTCAAAAATGCTAATTGTTCTGAGAACATTTTTCTACTTTTACCATCACACTGAAAATGAAGCCTCTGTATATCGTGTCAGGTTTTGGGGACATTGGAGTGGGAGCACCGATATATAGAGATGCCATCTACAAATGAGTCACTTGATGTTAGAGGAGAATTTCAGCTGACCATCTTTGACAGCCAGCTGAAATTCTCCTCTAACACAGAGGAGATTATCAGGAAATGTCACCAGAGACGGTATCTCCTAAGGAAGCTCAACTCTTTTGGAGTAAATAAGAAAATTCTCTAGACATTCTATTACTCCTTCATAGAGAGCACCATCACCTTCTCCATCACCTGCTGGTTCTACTCCACCAGCCTCCAGAACAGAAACTGCCTGCAGAGGACTGTCACTGTATGCTCAATAATCATAGGACTGCCTCTCAGAACTCTGTCAGCAGTGTATGAACAGTTAACATGTAGACTGGCAAACCGGATCATCCATGACCCCTCACATGCTCTCTTCTCTGCATTTGAGTGACTTCCTTCTGGTCGACGGCTTCACTTCCCTGCATGCAGGACACAGAGGAGAAGGGCTGCCTTTGTACCCAGGGCAGTCCAACTCCTCAACTCATGAACCATAACACCTCCCCTCCACCCCCCAATAATGCAGATATTATATCCAGATGGAAAAAGGTGGTAAATGTCTTAATAGACCATATTTGTCTTAGAAAAGACAGCGTTAGTTTTTTTGAATAATACAACCTCATCAATTCCTGCTAAAAACTTTGTTAACCTCCTGATGCAACATTAAGAAAGGCGGTTGAAAACCATGTAGCTGTACACAGCAATACAGATGCAATTCAGAAACTCATTCAGAATAAATCAAGGCATCAGACAATAAACACCGGCTTACCACACTGTCCATGTGTGTTGTGTGTGTAAATGTTTGCATAAATTATAAGTATAATGTGAATGTTCCTGGATATCCTTGTCATCTGCTTCTGGAAAGCCACCCTCAGCTCTGATTCATATTAAAACCTAAGACCGTTACAACATGAAAACCCTCCATCCATTATCTATACACCGCTTGATCCTCACTAGGGTCATGGGGGGTGCTGGAGTCTATCCCAGCTGACTCTGGTGAAGGCAGGGGACACCCTAGACAGGTCGCCAGTCTGTCGCAGGGCTACATATATAGACAAACAAGCACTCACACATTCACACCTACGGGCAATTTAGAATTATCAATTAACCTCAGCATATTTTTGGACTGTGGGAGGAAGCCGGAGTACCCGGAGAAAACCCACGCATGCACAGGGAGAACATGCAAACTCCATGCAGAAAGATCCCGGGAAAGCCGGGACGCGAACCAGGGATCTTCTTGCTGCAAGGCGAAAGTGCTAACCACTACACCACTGTGCAGCCCACATGAAAACCAGTCAAATGATATTCTGTGTATTAACTGTCACAGCAATGGAAAGGGAGTTGACTCAGAACTGACTCTCTCCAAGCTTACTTTTTTTTAGGTATGAATGTGCCAAGGTTATATAAATTCAACACCGAGGCATGGTGTGTGAGTAATGGTGTTGAAAAGCTCCAAAATGTTGACATATCAGGCTTTCACAGCTCTGGCGTCAGTTCCTGGTTATTGTCTGACAGAGGTCTGAGCTACAAATAGATAACATGACGCAGATAGAAGACATGACAGCAGAGCAGCTAGCAGCTTTATCCAAGGCTATATTTCTGTCTCCTCTCTCTGGTTCAGACCTATCCAAGGCTGTTTCTCTGTCCTTCTCTTTTATAGTCTTTGCACTTTACATTTTTTTAAAGTTATTTTTTTGGCTTTTATTAGATAGATACAGTGTAGACGGACAGGAAATGGGGGAGAAGAGTTTGGGGAAGACATGCAGCAAAGGGCCGTGAGCAGGAATCGAACCCAGGCCGCTATGTCAGGAAGCAGCCCCTGTACATGGGTCGCTCGCTTAACCCGTTGAGCTATCCGGCGCCCCACTTTACGTTCTTGAGACTAAAAGCCAAATGTCTTAACTGACAATTAGGAAAAAAAACAAGTCAATTATGGGGATAGTGTCCAGTCCTTATGCTTTACCTGCATTGGAGGGGTGTAAGATACTCAGTGACCAATACTAATATTATTTCTCTCAGGTCTGGAATACAGCCCGACAGCTACAGACAGACATACAGTCATATCCATAGATATTTGGACATTGACACAATTTTCAGCATTTCTGCTCTGTACACCACCACAATGGATTTAAATGGAACAATCAATGTGCTTTAAGTGCAGACTTTCAGCTTTTATTTTGAGGATATTTACAGCCAAGTCTGGTGAACGGTGGAGGAATTAGAGCATACTTTAGATGTGCCCTCCTCCTTTTTAAAAGGTGGTGTACAGGGCTGAATTGCTGAAAACATGTCTATGTCCAAATATTTATGGACCTGACTGTATATCTGCAGCATTACATTCCCCTGGCCCAGCTGCATATTCATCGAGGCATTCACTTCCACCCTGTCTATGTGAAAAGGATTTTAAAATGTGATATAAGAAGAGCCTGAGATCAATAGCCATGCATAGCCCAGAGAGGAAAGTGAAACGAGGCAGAAATGTGGCCTGTAGATGTAGATGATGTAGATCTTGATATTAACCCAGCTACCACAATCTTCTCCTTCTACAGTAGGTTTTAGCTGCACATTCTGAAATAATGAATGATTCATGCCAACTGTAATTACAATAGTTGTAGTAAATACAGAGTCATCACATGTTCTTTTTTGTTATGCCCTCATTGTACTATTTAATTTTTTTGGCTACTTTGGGGCAGCAGAACAAGCTGTAAACACAGTAGTGGCACAGAGGTGTAGATTTGCAGTCACCTACTGTAAGTTAGTGTAATCCTAAGAGCTTCAGTTGAAGAACCAGACTTCATTTTTGATTCTTGAAGTCCAGTTCTTCTCCTGAAGGACTGACAACAATGCTGACACATTTTCACCACTGAAAATGTGCAAACACCAGATTTTTTTTCTTTAGTGCACACTCAAAACAGACAACTAGTGGGCCATGAGGATATATTCACTGGTACAATGTGTTTTCATTACTCAGCTAACTGTTGCCATACTTTGGCAGCTATTAGAGGCGTCACCTTCTATAAAGTATCCATGGAAATATTACTGACACTGCTGCAAATATCTTGCTGTGAAATGGAAAATCTCCCTAATAAAAACTTGATAAGATAGAAAAATATTTTTTTAATAAAAGAATCGCATTTTGACACACACACACACACACACACACACACACACACACACACACACACACACACACACACACACACACACACACACACACACACACACACACACACACACACACACACACACACACACACACACACAGGTGTCTGTGGGCTTCCATTTTGAGGTGTCTCCACAGATGTTTTGTGAAGCTGGTTTAGGTTTGTTCATTGGTCAGCTCACTCAAGAACAGTTAGAGACTTGTCCTAAACTACTCAAGTGCCGAGTTACTCCTGTTTGAATTTCAGGTGAACTTCAGGTGAATTTCAAGTAAACCCAATGCCTGACATTTTGATCAGTTCAAGTTTTTGCATTGACAATGACATGTCAAAAGCATTTGGACAAACCCATTAGTCACACAGACAAAGACCTTTATGTTTCCTAGAAGACTGTTTACTTACTTACTTACTGCTTATAAACTATGACAAGGCAGTGTGGTCAGAGGTTGCTTGACATGGGTGGATGTGTCCACAGCCAACTGAGGGGACACAGAGACAGACTGGCCACTGAAACAGGCTTTCAAGTGGGAGTTAAGGAAAACGTGTCTTGTTGCCTAATGACTCTTAGCTCCAGAGCTTGTTTTTGAGGTGACGCATATTGTGTCACCGTGCAGTCACTCTGTAGTCTGTGGTGTGAATGTGTGTTTTTTCGCCCACTTGCTGGGCATTGCTCATAAATGTTGCTTTTGGGCTGGCATTTTGATTTATGATTGTGAGATTATAACTCTGCACACACTCAAGTGCCATTCCAGCCAAGTGTTTGTACTGTCTGCCTACACATATGTATGTACTTTTGTGAGTCGTGTGTTTTTGTGAGATCTGGAAAGCTGTTGTGATTGCATGTCTTGGTCTGCGTGATGTATGTTTTAATATCCTCAGGGGCATCTGTAAGCGCAGAACCACTAAAGAAATGACACTTAAATCTTTCACGCTATTTGTCTACGGATTGGCATCACAGTGATGCTCTAGGGATTGTGTAAATCGGTTTCTTCTTTTTCTTTTCCTCTGTGAAGAGTTTATGTTGGTTCTAATCTGAGGTGCTGTTAACTTTCCATTTCTGAGGCTGGTAACTCCAATGAACTTATCCTCAGCAGCAGAGGTAACTCTTGGTCTTCCTTTCCTGGGGCAGTCCTCATGAGAGCCACTTTCATCATAGCATTTAATGGTTTTTGCGACTACTCTTGAGGATAAATTCGAAGTTCTTGAAATTTTCCAGATTGACTGATCTTCATAAACAATGATAGACTGTCCTTTCTCTTTACTGAACTGAGTGGTTCTTGCCATAAAATGGACTCTAACAGTGGTCAAATAGGGCTGTCAACTGTGTACTAACCCTATTTCTGCACAGCGCAACTGACAACCTTAAACACATTAAGTAGGCAAGAAATTCCACAAATTGACCCTTAACAAGGCACACCTGTTAATTCAAAACCATTCCAGGAGACTATTCCATGAAGCTGACTGAGAGAATGCCAAGACCGGCAGCTTGTGATGTGTAATGCCATTGAAATGTCCAATCTAATGTGATTTCTACCGTCTAAAGACACCTTTACGATACTCATACTGACAACAGATGACCTTCATAGCAGGCCTATTAAAATCTGCTCTTTCAATACTCAGTCTGAATGTCTCTCATTAGGCCTTTGTCTCTGTGCCACATTTTGCTTGATATATGTCAGTCTTTGTCACGCAGCAGTGTAAATGATCAGCAGTGTTCAATTTTTTCATCTTCCCTCAATCATTAACACGGTACTATCTTAAAAATAACTGTTACAAATTCACAGTCAGGCCTGCAGAGTGCGACAATTTTGGTTGCACATGCAACCAAAGATCTATCAAGTATGAGTAAGCATTTTCATGAGTGGATCTGGGTAGTCTGACATTTAGCCTGACACTCTCTGCACGAGTCTCTTTATGCACAGCAGCCATGCTGCAGCATGTACATCAGATGTACATCCTCACCCTGCAAGAAACACTGAGATGCGATAAAACATCTAATAGTATGCTTTCCATAAGAGTGCAGACAAAAATAACTGGGAACACAAAAGAGGAGCTACAGTTGCTGGTTTGCTAACATGCTACTCACTGTCAGCCTTCTGGGTAGACACAGCGTAGGTTCTCAGCATGTATCTACAAAGTGAAACAAAGTGAAGATGAGCAGCAGCAGAAGTTATCAATAAATAATTGTGGAGGTCTTTGCACAGCTGTTTGTTTTTTGTAAGTTCTATGCTGATCAGATACTGAATTGTCTTTATAGTCTTTATAAAATAGCATGAAGTTCTACTCTGTGAGATGTCTTAGATGTGGTAATAAAGGACACATCTGTCACCATCTCTGTTCTTGTCCTCATATAAAGGAATTAGGAGAGCTGCTGATGACAAACACATTTTCTACACCTTTTTACCTTATAGTGGCTTGTGTTGTGTTTGGTTAAAACTTAGTATCTGGTTGTTTTTTTTTTTAGCATCAGCAGCTTCAGCAGCTGGTATACTCTGTGTTTCTCATGCAACATTCATTACTGCACTTCTTATAACAGCAAAAGATAAGAAAAGCTGCATTGCAGCATTATGATGGAAATGCAGTGCCTGCATCATGCAATCCCAGATACAGATGTGGAGTTTAAAATACACTGGGGTTCAAAGAAAGTGCTTTACCAAGGAATTTTACATTTTTTAACATTTTTTTTTTTTTTTTTTTTTTTTAGCAATTACATGTTACATTATTAACAACCAACAAAACGAAAGATATTCATTAATACTTGAGTAAAGCTAACATTAGCTACAAATCTTAAGTAATATTTGACGGGTGCTCAATAAAACTTCACCTTACTATATGACTTTCCTTGAGATTGCATATATTCAGTTCAATTCCATTTCATTTATATAGCGCCAGTTACAGGTCAGATTGTCTCAAGACGCTTTACAGAACCCATATGCCTCAATGTGAATATGTTGTGAATTGGCTCTACATAATGAAAAAAAAATGAATGAAATGATAGAGCAGAGTGCATGAACACTAGAACAATATTCCATAATCTCAGACAGGCAGATTGTTGATATGTTGCAGAGGATGAGTGGGAAGAATGGGTTGTGTAATTTAGGAGAGAGACCACAGTGTTGGTATGGGATGTAGAGGTGAGCAAACCAATCCCTGGAGAGGGCCTTCTCAGAGTCCCTGTTGAACAGAGGCTCATCTCCGCTTTGGTTAACCATTCCAGGCACTGAATCATAGAAGAGAAGGTAAAGAAAGCATATGAGCTCTGGCAATGAAGATCGAAGAAAGAAACTTCTTCAGTCCACTAAAAAGGGGCCAGATGGAAACCCCTGCAACAGTATCAATTCCTGAGTTAGAAACTGAAGGGTTTACATGTCTGTCCTCTGTTTCTTAGGTTTGCACACAACCCTGTGGGATCAGCATTTGGATTAAAATGATCACTTTCATCATCATGGTTACAATAACAATTATGTAGAATAAAATTTCCCCTCAGGTGATGAGCTGGTTTACTTTTTTTAATGCTATTACTACTAAATCCCAAAAATACAGAATACATAAGTAAAGAAAACAAAGATCAATGAGAGCTTTATACAAATCATAAAATATATGGTCAACTGTCTCCCATCTCCAAAATTATTCATTGAGGATGGATTTTTCCAAATATGAACTAGTTTTCTGGCCTCACTCACAGTGATGGCTCTGTTTAAAAATGATTGTTTCTAGGTCATTTTTTATTACATGTCTCAGATGTAATTCTTTCATGATAGAGCTCGGGCTGCACAGTGGTGTAGTGGTTAGCACTTTCACCTTGCAGCAAGAAGATCCCTGGTTCACGCCTTCCTGGGATCTTTCTGCATGGAGTTTGCATGTTCTCCCTGTGCTTGCGTGGGTTTTCTCCAGGTACTCCGGCTTCCTCCCACAGTCCAAAAATATGCTGAGGTTAATTGATCATTCTAAATTGCCCGTAGGTGTGAATGTGAGAGTGATTGTTTGTCTATATATGTAGCCCTGCGACAGACTGGTGACCTGTCTAGGGTGTCCCCTGCCTTCGCCTGAGTCAGCTGGGATAGACTCCAACCCCCTGCAACCCTAATGAGGATTAAGCAGTGTATAGATAATGGATGGATGGATGATTGAGCTCATAAGCAAATCTTGTTGCTGCTTTTGATCCGTTCATCGTTTCAAGAGACCTTACCTCAACCTTTATGTCTGTGATTCTTCTTTTCTGTTGATCAGTTCTGGATTTTACATTTGATTAAACAAGCACAGCAAAGCACACATGATGGTAAAAGAAGAACAGGTCTTTGCTGATTCTGGTTGCATTTACGTACCTCCACTTCAGCAAATGTAGGCAACAGGGCTGGAGTAGTGACTGGGAAGATATGTAAAATTACTACTCCACAAGGAATTTGACAGCATCGATTTTTATCACAGTACAAGTGCAGACAAACCAGTGCCTCTGACTGATGTTCACCAAAAGAGAAAAGAAGCTTTCTTATAAAACTTTAGGGATTTGTCAAAAGCCCTAAAAATAGGAAAGGTTTTTGAAAACTTGTGACATATTGCAGAGGTCTTGTTGTGTCTCCTTTGCTGCCTCAATCCATGGATAAAAGAGGACATAAATTGCCTGAAATTCTGGTCAGTAGTAGAATAATACACAGTCAGCTTGTTTAAAGAGTGCTCTGTCATTTTCATCATGCAAAGGGGGCATTTTATGTTTTTCCAAATTGCACCTGCGTTTCCTTCCAATGCTGGAGTATGGCAGATATAATGAATTGTGTTGCTTTATAGAAAAAAAGCAGAAAAGGTCTCTGCCAACCAGACAACATGCTGAATTCCTTTTTAACTTTTTAGACCAAAATGTTGATGCCTGTAAATAATTAACCAATAAGACATGAAAGCAATAAGGCAATAGGACTCTCAAGCAAATGGCAAAATTTGGGCAAAGTTTAACTTCATCAGTGGCAGATTTATTTCACAAGATATCAATATGGGGAAATCAAAAAGGAAATCTGAATAAAGCTTAAGCTTGTTTCCACATCAACTGACCCTCTTTTAATGTAGCTTTTTAATATAATCACATCAGGAACTGTCACTCTTGATAATCCTTTTTGCATGTTGCAGTTCATCAAAAAAGAAAACAAGTCAACCAATGTGAAGCAAAACCTAACAGGTTTCAGTTACCTTGTGGCCACAATGATGGTAAAGCCCTGGCTGCTGATTATTATTTTGTTTCTTGCTCTAGTTTTGCAGTGTTGCCCAGTGAGTTTCCCATGAGTCCTGTTGGTGAAGACTGAGTTGCTACGTTGATAGACTCTACACAGGCCATTCCTTTGCAATGTCTTCATATTATCTAAAAGCCACCAACACCAGCATCATCTATCAAGTCTAAACTCTCCTCTGTGTTGGTCTGTCACTGTCCCCCTTCTTTTCTCTCCTCTGTTCCACATCAACCGGGTCAAGGCAGCAGTCAGTTAGCCTGCAACCAGCTCTACACTGATCAAATTAAACACTTCAGTGACTGCAAAATGCCCGTCTCCCCTTACCTCTCTTTGTGTTCTGGCGTGGATGAGAGCACCTCTGTCATAACCATGGTAACCCCACCTCATCCCTCAGCAAGCCTGGCTGGTGAGAGGATGGTTGTAATGCAGTTTGATGCTTGACACACACAGATAGACACAGAGCCACACACACCCTTAATCTGTCAGGAACTTTAATAGCACAGGGGCAAAAGGAAAAGGGGTAAAATGGATTAGCTTGGTGTTTGTAACAGAAGGGAGCCATGCGTACATTTTACACTGCATTACTCCCTCCTGGGAAAGCAAATTGGGCATTTTGTGTTCCACAGAGCTTGCAGCACACCTGCTTGTCTCAACACTACACCCTGTCCCCAAACCTCTGTCCAAAAAAAATCACACAATATACATGATTACAAACAGAAAAAAAAATGCTCAAGTTGTTTGAATAAGCAGTTCTAATTTGCTGAATTGCTCGTGTGGCTGCATTTAATTTTCCCTTGAGGGTTGACTGTCCAGTGCATTACAGTGTTGGAAGTACTATAAATGATTTTTGCAGGCTGGAGCAGGTCAGGGCATGAGGTCCGATCTTAAAGGAATATTCAGACAATGAGTACTGCCTCAAAAGGAATGTTTACTGAAACTGTTGATTTCTGGAAGGAAATGGGGAAGCAGCAATAGAGAACTGTGATGACACTTTTTGAGCTGTATGTAAGCAATTATTCCAAATGACTCTCATAAGTCATGTTTCTTTTATCTTTTGTTAAATCTTTAACTGCTTTTCAACAATGGCGGGGGGCTTGTAGGAGACCAAAACCAGTTCACTGTCATGCTGTCTCTGTACGTCGACGAAATGCTTTGTTTACCTGCTAAACGCCATTGTAGCAGGTAAAATATATCACTGTTACTGTTTAGTTTTAATATCAGTTATCTTTGATAACTAATACTCATTCAACTATTGCTGTGTTGACAACAGATTCCACTGGAGTTTAATAAATTGTTGTGACCCATTGTCAGAAGAGTCAGTCACTGGTACAAATAAATGTTTTTCACAGATACACATTTCAACATCTGTAGTAAATTTACAATAGACCCAAGATGCATGATTGGTTTTTTTTGTGTGTGTGTGTGACAAAGACGCATACATTTAAATGATTCCATCATGGAAAGTCCTGAGTTATATAAGTCATTGGACTGCCATGATATACATGGTCTTTGCAAAAGTTGAAAACTTTTGATTACAACTGTATATATTTCAACCATGTCTCTCACTCTTCCAGTTTTCATTGAAAAAGTAGCAATGACACTTACTGAAAAAAAAAGCTTGAACACTGTTTTTGTGTGAGCTCCTCAGTCTTGGTGTAGAATGATAACAGCAGTACCTGTCAGCTTATGATGATGCATCAAACATCACAGAGTACCAGCTAGCAAGATGGTGGATCACGATCAGTCCACAGTAGGTAGGTTTGTAATTGGCATGCTGTAAACAAAACTAAGATTAATGTCATTGAGAGGAGACACTGCAGATTGTGATTCCTGTTTTTCCAAATATATACAGATATATTTCATTTGGAATGAGCAGTGCGTTATGATGATTAATATTAACTAAAACCTCTGCTAAGATCTACATAGCTGTGTGACTTACTGACTTGAGTTGCTGACTTTTTAGTTTTGCTACTTCTACACAATATTTTTACATTTATTTTTATACTGTATTTGTCACTTCTTGCCAGATCAGCTGCTGTAAAGAAAAAGTGTCATGGTGTAATTAGGTAAAGCACAGTACAATACATTGTTATTGTTCCCACCGAAGTCATAGTGTTATTTGAGTTCAGCGCTGTATCTTTAGATTGAAGGCAAAAAAATATATTCCTTAAAGGGACAGTGTGTGAAATCAAACATAACATTTTAATCAGAACTGAAATAATGTGGCTTTTCCTCTTTTCTTGTCAAGGTAGAGTTATTAGAAATGGTGTAGTGGCTGAAATGGTATGTTCCGAATGCAGAATATAGGTCAGAAACATGCTCAGACTGCAGGGAAATTATTCCTTTCTATCTTGTAGGACATATGCTGATGTATGCTGAATCATATTAATGATGTTTCTTCGTATTCCTGCCATCTAATTGCCATAACTTTTTGTTTGGCCCAGAAATCACTGATTTGAATAGCATTATACTGGCATCACATGTTCACTGTTCTGGTGCCTGCCAGCAGTCACCCTAATCATCCAACATGATAAGTTATATTTTCTTTGCAAGTGTTTTCATTTCTTTAGATTTGTCAGTCACTTTTTTAGTGACAAGCATGTATACTGGTCTAGTTCCAAATTAAGAACCAGATTAAGTGAGTTTGGAAGCTTGGTTTCCTCTCTGCACTTCAGTTTATTGTTTATACTCTTCCAGTTACCTGTTTTCCTGTCTACTAGCTCTCCTGCCATTTTAGAATAGTTGCTCACACCTGCTCCACTGTCCTTCCACTTGCATTATATGAACACCCCACTCCACTCTTCATGTTTCCACTTCCCATTAGTCTCATCATTATATATACAGTATCCATATCGCCATCCATTCACTGCCAGATTGTCTCCGTGCACTTCGTTGGAGATTCCCGGTGTCACAATGCGTGTGGAGTTAGAACCCCAAATGAGAACAGCACAGAGTGGACCGCAGGCAGACTGGATGTTTAAACTGGGTTTAATTCACCAAAACCAACAAAACTATCAAATGCCAACTAAGGCCAAAAACTCACAAAGGAAAGTCCTCTCACAGGAACGTGGCCGGCTGTGTCACGCACCATGGTCTCTGTGACAAGCAGTAGAAACCCACCATCAGTCAGTGTGGGGAGACCGTCTTTATGCCGGAGGTGATTGGACGAGCTGCAGCTGTTCTCCATCCGCCCTGATCACCTCCAGGCTGTGACACCCGCCATTCCAACTCCTTTTTGTAGCCCCTGCCTGTAAACTTTCATCAAATTTTTTGCCTGATCTTGTCATTTCCTCCATCTCCTCTGCTTTGTGGGAGCCATTCCTTTCCCCCCAGGTGGGCATGAGTGAGGTGTGTGTGGGGGATAGGTCGGGCTCATTGGATAGTTACCTGCTCATGGACACCTGCAGAGAGTGGCTGACCTGCAACTCATCACCTCCTAACAACTAAAGACGAGCCCAAACCTCCACTGAATGCCGGACCTTTGAACTGCTCCCTCTCCATCATTCCCTGCCTGCCTGCACCCCTGACTCCACGGTAGTCCTCAATCCCTGCCATGCAATTCCGAAACCTGGTTAGAATAGAATCGAATATATACTTTATTGATCCTTAGTAGAAAATGAATTTGTAACAGCAGCATGTTAACATAGACAAGTGACAACAGAGAGCAGAGAAGGAGGAGCGAGGTGAGGTGGGACTGAGCTGACGGAGGTCCTAGAGCTGGTAGGGGAGGGGCAAGTCCTCCACCTCTCCTCTTACCACATGGTATGGCGTCCCGGTCTGGAAGCCTCTGACACTGGTGTTATTCTCGGTAATACAGTCTTTCAGCCATGTTTCCATGTAAAACATGAGGCTGCTTTCCCGGTAGAGTCTTTGGCTCCTGACGAGTGTCTCAAGCTCCTCCATGCTATGGGTACATAGAGCGAACATTTCCAATGATAACAGACGGAAGAGCCAATCTATACGCCTCTCTCCCAACTATCTCTCCCTTCCTCCTGTTCCTTTTTACTCCAGCTCATCTCCCTCTATGTATCATCCATAGAAATTCCTCTGGAATATCATGTCTCATCCTGGCAGTTGTGGAGCGCAAGGAGGCTCCTGTTGGAGTAAACAATAGCTGGCTGACTGGCTCCGTTGCTCCGCAGTTAGAACTCCACTGAGCAACGGTCTTTTCCACTTCATTTCCTCTTCTCACTCCTCGAGGATAATCAAAAAAAGTCGGCTTAAAAAAACACTTGTCACCAACGATTGTAAATAACGTTTGGCATCAAGAAAAAAACACACTAAACTGAAAAGCACAGGACTAATAAGCTGCCGTAACAGGCTACCACATCACTGGCACCCTCTTGTTTTCTTTATCATCTCCAATTTCCACACTTGGAGTCCCTTCTGCCACTCCTACCTCCACAGACAAAACCATTTCTGCTATACCACACACCTTCCCAGCCTACATTCTCTCGACCGCTCTCCCTCACTCTGGCTGCCAGCTATGTGTAGTGTTATTCTGTAGTGTGTTTTTGTTTTGCTTCAGGGCAGTTAATGTGTGTCTGTAGTGCTTGTATTCACTGTTATCCTCACGCGCCCTCTCCAGTAGTGTTTGCCAGGTCGGTATGTTGTAGAATTACCTCTAGTATTGCATACATTTTGTACAGGACTGTTATTCTAACATGGTTATCTGCAGTAAAGGGGCACCACAGGGAACAGTCTTGACTCCCTTCATCTTCACCCTGCACACAGCAGACTTTATGTACAACTCAGCCAACGGTCACCTGCAGAAGTTCTCTGACGACTCTGCACTTGTCGGCCTCATCACCGATGGGAATGACAGGGAGTATAGAGAACTGACCCAGAACTTCGTGAACTGGTGCCACCAGATCAATGCTGGGAAAACCAAAGAACTGGTGGTGGATTTCCAAAAGGTCCAAACACACTCAGCCAAAACCAGTGAACATCCAGGGAAGGGACATTGAGACATCTTTTATGTACCTACACCCTACACCTGGATGGATGCATAGTACTGTCAGTATTTCTATTCATCAGAAAAAATCTGTGCAATGCCAATGATATGTACAATACTGTTATTTCAAGATGTTAGTACTTTTGTATATTTTGCTATATTTTATTTTTATACTGCATTCCTTAAATGTTTCTACTATCTTTGCTGCTGTAACACCACAAATTTCCAAACTGTGGGATTAATAAAGACTTAAATACTGAGCATTTTATTTTTACATGTAAATATACTGATTCAAATAATCCTGAAATCAGTTGTTAAAATGTCAACTTTTCATATACCTTTTCCAAATTCCCAGAAAAAAAGACAGAGCAGATACCAAATGTGTGGTGAGTGCAATGTTTGAATGCACACTGTGATTACTCTTGTTGAGTGCTGTGTATCTGTCACATTTAGCAGTTTTACATCTTTTTCTCTCCCTCTCTCTCTCTGTGTGTGTGTGTGTGTGTGTGTGTGTGTGTGTGTGTGTGTGTGTGTGTGTGTGTGTGTGTGTGTGTGTGTGTGTGTGTGTGTGTGTGTGTGTGTGTGTGTGTGTGTGTGTGTGTGTCTCGATGGTGGGTACTGATCACTATGCCAAACCACACCAATTAGCAGCCTTTCACTTGACTTTGCTAAATTCTTCTGTCAGGGTGAGACCTCCTCCACAGCTCTGCATGGTCCAGAGGCTGCAGCTCCACAGTTAACAGCATATGACTGTTCACACTCAGCACACATCCCAGACTGAGTGACCAGCTCATTTTTATCAGCATAAACTGAGATATCCTGCCAAAGCTACTAGGAATTTTGTGACAAGACACACCTGAACGATCAAATAGATTTCTGGTAAATTCTAAAAGCTTGATTAAACTAAGTTCTGCAGATTTTTTTGAACCAACACAGAAACATGTCACCCATAATACACTACCGTTCAAAAGTTTGGGGTTGCCCAGGCAATTTCATATTTTCCATGAAAACTCACACTTCAATCCATGTGCTAACATAATTGCACAAGGGTTTTCTAATCATCAATTAGCCTTTCAACACCATTAGCTAACACAATGTAGCATTAGAACACAGGAGTGATGGTTGCTGGAAATGTTCCTCTGTACCCCTATGTAGATATTCCATTAAAAATTAGCCGTTTCCAGCTACAATAGTCATTTACCACATTAACAATGTCTAGACTGGATTTATGATCAATTTAATGTCATCTTTATTGAAAAAAATGCTTTTCTTTTAAAAGTAAGGACATTTCTAAGTGACTTCGAACTTTTAAACCGTAGTGTAAATAAATCCTTACATTTATTAAAGGTGGTCTTTTTTTATATCCTACAATGCAGGTACACATAAATGCTGTCTTACCCATTGTACTTACTTTTTCACTTAAAAAAATTGGTTTAGGAATTATTTTAGTTTGGAGTGAACCACAAAATTAGTGTCACCATGCCTTACTGTCTTTCTTTTCAAGGTTTTACTTCCCTTTGCGCCTTTCTTAGTTTTGTTTTTCAACTCTTTGCCACCCCGACTTCACAGTGGTATGCTCCATTTTAAGAACTGATGGCTTTCTTCCAATGGTTATTTTTGTATGCTGTTATTTTTACCCTGGTCTTTCCTCCTTTTTTGCTCCTTCACTCTCTTCATTCTTCTCTTCTTCAAGTTTGGGATAGATAATGTTTTTGGTCACTGCAAATATGTTCAAAGACATCAACAAGGAAAGCACTCAGAGAGCGCAGTGCTCTCTCTGTATTACAAGCGCATTGCTTGTAATACAATCAAAATTTCTATATATATATGCAGAAATAGACATACTGTGAGTCACTGCATTGTCCTAAAGACTACCAGATATAGTCATGCAGTGTATACAGCTTCATTTTGAATATGAATATATGTTTTTTTCATTTAATTTCTGTAATCAGAGAGTCTTCTGACCTGTGCTGACCCTTGATATGTGGTAGGTTGTAGTAGTCAATAGGGGTTCCTCAGATAGTTCACTCCTAATTGGAGCTGTTTGAGCATGTAGATGGGAGGGTGAAGAAGGTAAGTGTGCGTGAGGCTCTTTTCTATTCCAGTGCAAAACATAATGTGACTTATTGATGCCAGAGACAATGGAAACATTGTTGACATTCATAGCTTGTGCAGTTGTGTTGTGTAGACTGATTAGGAATATCCTCCAAAGTAAGGCTGCTTTACTACTTGCATCCATCCCCGAGGTGTGTTTTAAAGGTTACAGACTGGGTTTTAGGAGAGAAATAGGATGAGCTGGCTTCAGTCGTGCTTGTGTTTATTAACCTGGTTGCTCTGTAATTGCTTTGAGTTCTGCTTACTGCTGTAAAGTAAGCAGGTTTATGCTTTCAGGAAAAGTTCAACAAGAAAAAGTGTTCTGAGTTGATTTCTTTTCAAGAGTAAGATGAGATCTGTGCATTAAGTGCAGAGGTGGAATGAGAACATGGTTTTCCTTTTTTAGCATGAAGACTTAAAGAAGAAGGAAACAGGTAGCCTGGCTCTAAACAAAAGTATGCATATCAGCAGTAGTAATTAGTAATTGAGCCTAATTTTAATTTCATGCTGTGCCTTAATTTTAACAGCTAGCTCTAACACATGAAAAGACAGTTTGTAGTCTTAGAGGGGGTTACATGCTGGAATAATCTTTCGATGAATAATAGCACAGCACAGTGTCTGTGTTGAAGTCATGTTTTTACTGTGAGTTTGCTGAGTTCAGTGCCATTATACTTTCACAGAGGCATGCATTAAAATCTGCCTGCTTAAAATACATGAAGCAATCTGAAGTACATGGAGAAATGCCACCCAAAAGTGCCATCAGATAGATAGGCTTTTTACTAGAAGTTGTTATTGCATATAGCACCTCGCTAAAGCCATACATTTGTTTGTAATTTAAAAATGTGTAGCAATTTAGCTGGCAGTAGTAAGGGGAGAGTGGCTATGGGAATGGAGGCGGAGGAGATGTGGGAGAGATCCAGGAGTGTGCGTCTTCAGAGTACAGCATGTTTTGGAGAATAATTGGCAGTGGACGGAAATTCAGATGGTGAGGGATGAATGCAGCTCGAGGCAGGAATCCAACAGTGAGCGACACGGATAGTTAATCAGAGAGTCGGTGGTTAGCGTGAGTCAAAGCAATCAGAACAAACACTGAACTGGAGCTGGCCTGACTTCACTAGCTGAATGTAGTTCAACGGTCCACTGTTTAATGGTGAACAAAGCCCTTCTGTTATGGCAGATGAGGAATCAAGCGCAGGTGAGTCACTCTCCATCAAGTGTCCTCACTCAGCTGATTATCCACTCAAACCTCCCACACACACACACACACACACACACACACACATTTCCTCCATTTATACTTTTACAGTTCCTCTCCAGGGATCTCAGCACTCTCTCCATCATTCATTCCCCCCCTCCTTCACCTTTCATCCTGCTATTCTGTTTTCTTCTTTCACTTTGCATCTCTTTTTATGATCTTTCTACCTTTCCATCTCTGTCTGCAGCCTTTTGATGTTTATTCTATAGTTGACACTCAAATACACTTAAAGTCTGGGCCCCTGCAGGACTTCCTGCCTCTTGTTTTGTACAGAGCGTCTGTCATGCTGGTGCTCTAAAAGGTGCCTGACAGCAATTCATTTTCATCTAGGTTAAAATGTTTTAGATGTAGTGTGCTGAAATTAAATGCAAAATGTTAATTCTGCTGTTGAAAGGAAAAAAGTAATCTCATCTCTGCTACCTAAGTGGGCAGAGAACAGATCAAGACAGATAAGGGATTAAATGTACTTTTTAATTATTTTACATGCTTTATTTTGGGCTGATGTGTTGGAGTTGAGCTGCATAAGCACAAAGTCAGGCTGATAGGCTTCATAAACACACTGTCTAACAATATAGTTCCTCTGGATGGCATTGCTTTGGCCTCCAGTTCTGCTATGAGGAACCTTGTAGTTATTTCTGACCATGCATTTGTAGCCTCTAGGTGTGACAGTTGAAATTTCTTATAATCAGGATATCACAATAACTGCCACTGCCAGCTGATCCTGCAGCCAGAGTTCTAGCTGCAGGATTTGGTCATCCAGGTCTTCATGTCCTTAAGACAATCCTACAGTCTGGCTAGCTGATTAATTTCATTTGGCTTCATAGATAAATACAACTGAGTGTCGTTGGCATAACAATGGAAATTAATACAGTGCTTCCTAATAATATTGCCTAAGGGATGCATGTATAATGTGAACAGTATCAGTCCTAAGACAGAACCCTTAGGAACTCCATCATTACCCTTAGTATGCTTGGAAGAGTCATTGTTGAGGAGGCAGTATCTCCGGTAAACTGTGTCTGTCTACACAGAACCCAGAACACACCCAGTGCACAGCGGCCCAATCAGACACCATCACATACCTCCAGAGATCAAAATGTTTTCTCAGCAAAAGGAGGACCTATACAATATTAGCAGGTGGTTTTATTGTTGTGGCAGATCGATGTATTTACAAGGAACACACAAGATGGGAGGGCATCTGTTTAGATAGACATGCGTTGGATTGATGACTGAAAAAAGGGTTGGGAATGGATGAAGACAAAAACTTTATACACTCATATGATAATTGGATGTTACTCGTCAGCTGGTTGCCACTTTGATGCTGCATTAGTAAGCAATTGATACTAAGCCTGGGTGTACCATCTGATGCTGCAGTAATACCTCTTTTGAAAGCTGACATTGTCGATACCATTCATAAAATGTGCAATGTGCATTTCTTTGTGAAACTGCCATTAAAAGTCAATGCGATTTCTAAAGAGAAAAAAAACAAGATTTATGGCAAAGCCAGGTTCAGTTCACCTATCAAGAGTGCAATTTCTAATCATTGCATGAGCCATGACTCCAATCATTCACTAAAGAGAGGGATAAAAGATCAAACATGGCAGACAGAAATTGAAAAAGATGATTGAGACTTGCTGGGAATTTATTCAAATCAAAAGCTGGTAAGTCTTCCAGTTCTTCTGTTTCCACTTTATGTTGCTCTTAGTGGATGCTGTGTTTTGGCACAGTTGTAGTAGTTTCTGACAGTAGACTTTGTGCATATTTCTGATGTTCTACAGTGTCCAAGCATCACTCAACAAAGCAAAACCCACACAGCAGTGCTAACAAGAATGAATAAAAACATAGCATGCATTACACTGCTCTAAAACGTGGTGCAGTAATGCAGTGATGTTTTATTCTGAGCTGTAGCTAAGATCCACTGATAGCTGGAAACAGGACTGAAGGACTATTGAATGCCTGAACCAAATGAAGCTGGAAGTAGAAGTGGGTGCTTACTGATTACATTTGGGACAAGAACAATGGGTTGGTTGTAGTGGAGTTTTACAGATGTTTTCTCCTGGTGCTTTGACTGCTTTGTTCTGTCACTGGCTTGAGCTGCTGCCAGAGATAGGAAATGGATTCTTATGACAGTTTACACCAGAGTTGGGAATAGTTTTTAGTAGTAGTTTAGGAGCAGTTGGAAGAGGAAGACTAATGTAACCAAGGAACAGACTGTGACTGACAGTACTATTGACTGTAATAATCACAGTATCTATCCTAATAGCAATTTTTATTTGTTGTTTATCTCAACAGCTGTAGCTGCATGTGATTCACAAATATTTAGACTATATGGATAGATTAGACTATTACTTATTTTTGTTAAACACATGCTGCACATGGTTTGCAGATTAGAATATTCTGTTGCTTATTGTCAGAAAAATACAAAAAATATTGCTTTAGAAAGCTGCAGAAAATGAAAAACATCTACACCAATGTGCAGTGTATCTATAATAGTTTTTAAATAATGTACTCTCCAAACCCACCCCCACTGGCATTACATGTGAAATTGTACCCAGTTTATTCAATATAAACCCATTGATTCAGATGATGTCAACCTATTGAAACTACTTTCAGGGTCTGTCACAAAACCTATTTGGATTAATGAACACTTCGACAGATGTAGGTGAATATTCTGGCTGGAAACCAGTCTAATGCTGAAAGAGCTGTACAGTTGTCATGTTCTGAACAGGATGCATTTCAATTAGGGTTCTAAAATCAAACGTTTATTTATCCAGATCAAAATATTACATTTGAAAATATTTGGTTTAGTTTACATCAAGAGGTGATACGTTTGTTTTCCATTTGACAAGTGATTACATGGCACAGTGTATGTAAATGTGTAGTAAAACGTAAAATAAGTGACCACTCAGAGAGGAGTGTGTCACAGGGTGATTCAGAAACTCAAACGCGGAGCAACTTGACAGAAACAAAGCCAGAGATTTTAATAAGTTTAATCACATGATTTACAAAATGACACAGGAAGAACATGAAATACCGGACATGACTTAGACAGGGTATCTATGCTGACAAACTACTCACAAAGAAGCCAACTATGAGTCTGAATAGCACACTGATGCACACTCACTAGACTGGGGGCTGAATAAATACAGAACCTACGCCGAACACACCAAACAGACTTACAAAGCTAACCAGGACTTGGTAATAAAGATATGATTAAAGCAGTATTAAATTTGACAAAATATAGTGTTTAAATGCCTTGCAGCAGTCTTTTGTTACAGTAATTCCTTGACAGTAACTAATAATTAAATGCATACATTTCTCTGTCAAAAAGCAGAAAAATGTTTTTATGGCTTTGAATCTAAATACAGTATCTCAAAGGGACATGTGGCTCCTGCAGAAAGAGGTAAGAAAGCATAGCAACATAGCACAGGTAGCTCCCTTGATTAAGATAGCATGATCCAATCCTGCCTCCCTGTCAATAAGAAAAAATGTAGAACACTATTCTGTATTAGTCAAGAATGATTAAAAAAAAAAAACATCCAACATCCTGCTCATGCAGTTTTTTTTAAATGATAATTTACTACTTGATGTATGACCATGCTTCACTTAATAATAAAAAAGTAAAGGAGTCATTCAACAGTTGCTGCGAGTTCAGCTGAGTCACTTGATCACTCTGAGGCACCTTGAGAGCAGCTCCTCCATCAAGCGCAGATATGTGATTTACTCTGTGACAGCCTTGTTCACAAACAGCTGTGTTGGTGTGAGTTTATTTATGTGTGGTATGCATTCTGCACAGATTGAAAGATTTTAGCTTTCATTGAATTCAGTCATTGATTCATAGCCGCTCACATTAGGACTGTTGCTGTTGCATTTTTTTCCAGTACCCTTTGTTACAAAGAAGTACATGCTGGTTGATCAGGCTAGCAAACAGAAGTCACTCTGTGCAGTTTACAGACATCATCTCAGAGGATTTCTGAGCGTCAAAGTCAAATACCAAAACAATTGGCTCTAAAGATGCGAGAAGCTGTTGTGTGGTAGAGTCCAGGTTCAAGCTGAAATTAACCCCGACATCAAGAATCATCTCACATCTACAGGAGATTCATTACATCAAACAACTTCCATTGTTGTTAGCAAATATATGGATGGATGGATGGATGGATGGATGGATGGATGGATGGATGGATGGATAGTAGATAGATAGATAGATAGATAGATAGATAGATAGATAGATAGATAGATAGATAGATAGATAGATAGATAGATACTTTATTAATCCAGAGGGAAATTCAATATTATAGCAACAAGACTTTAAAGATAGCTTTCTAGAGATAAGTGTCTGTTTTTCTTCATTCTATCAACAACTAACACAATATAGCAGGTCTCTACTAAAGACAAGAGAAATCTTATTCAGAGATAAGCTCAGGTTTGAACTCTTTAGATGTAATCATGAACAAGTCAAGATGGGATCCAGTGATAGATTACCAAAAATACATTCACAGACAACAAAATGAACACTTTGCTAGCCTATATAGCGATGTTACTTAATAACTGTGATCAACCAGTCTTCAGAAATGTTGGCCTGTCAACACTAATTATAGATGTAGAGCAAATTAACATCCATTTTCTCTAGGATCTCAGACAAAATTAATGCACTACAGGCCTGCAAGTGATATATGTCTTTATATTACTGATAACCATCATCTTTCCCTAGCCTTGACAAGTTGCTTAGTTAGTTGTTTAATCATGGTTTATTTGCCATGAGTCTTTCAATTGCGTGTGTAAACATAAATGCCAGAGCTGCTGCAGCTCACAAACATACATTAAAGGTGAAAGAGTGCAACACACACAGACACAGCACTTAAATAATATGCAACACAGCAGCCATTGACATTCTCCTCTAGACAGTTAGTTACATCATTGGGGTTGTTGTCACACAGTTTTGAGGGTTTGTCTGATTTAGGTCACTGCATGCTGACCTAGTGGTGCATTATATCAAACATTTATTGCCGTAGATGTGGCCTCTTTTTACAGATGCCAAGTGCAAGAGTGCTAACCATAAGATATAATGACAGCATCATCCATTTCCCTGCATTGCTGTGCATTTTTTGGACAGTAACTCACAATTTTCTATGCATGGTGTGACTGTATCAGCTGACACTAATATTGAATGTGTAGGTGCAGAACACGCATCTGTCAGTCAGCTTAGCCACAGAAACCCAGCAACTGATTTGGCTTGCTGTCTTTTGTTTCATTTTCATTTAATCGTGATTTTTTTTTTTATGTGACTGATCTTACCCAGGAAAATATGAAACTCAAATTCTTAAAAAAGAAAAAAAAAGTACTTCTTTTGGAACAGTAGCAGTAACAAATTTATTTGATACTGTAGCAGTCATGTTAGTCAAGAGTTAAAATGGGATGAACAGAAATGTAGCTATTACTGCTGGACCTCGTCCCCTTTTTATTCTACCCATGTATAATATCTTGTCAGACAGCTCTTAGGTATTTCTTCTGTCTGCAGTTGTGTGAATCCCTAAAGCTGTGAGGGAGTGCTGCTGAAAAGGCCAGGATAGTCTGTACTTACACTAAAGCACCCCTCTTGGTGGCTGGATGAAAGAATCGCTGTCAGACCAATATAAATATGGGAAATGAAAACGGTTTTCCTGCAAGAACTGCATGTAATTTCCAACCATATCACCAAGTGGGAAATTTATTGCCAGGGAAAAGGATTTATACATGCATATTGCTTTTGTAATAGGGAAATGATTGATCAGTGATTGAATTCTTCATGTGTTCCTAAGCAGGACTGACTGTATATTCAGTGCTTCCTTTGTAACAGGTTGATGTATTGCAGAAGCCATCAGTGCAACACCAACTCCTTCCCTTTGTCTTATGTAATGTGACAATGGAAACTTAAAGCTGTGCTGCAGCTGTAGCAGTCAGTCACTGATAATGCCACTAGTGTTACAGTTGAATTTCATAAGCCTTCAGCCTCTGCATCAACCTGTTGGCTATTTGTTTCAGTTATCCAAAGGGAAAGTTCAGAGCAGAATCTAATACCACATAACACCTCTTTTTTACTTGGCAGTTAAACCTGTCATTTGTCAATGAACTCACAGTCTCTGATATTGATCAAATCAGGGAGCTATTTAAGTATTTAAACATTTTGCAGCACTGTTTGCTCCTATATAACACAGCAAAAACATGTGAAACTGCAATCTCTCCTTACAGTCCTACCAGATCAACAACAAACTATAACACAGTTCTTCCACCACTCTTCATATGCAATAGCATCATGTTAACACTTCAATTATGTATAAAAGTACAATTCTATCAACTCTATGATCTTTTATGAAACTCGTTTTAGTGCTGGAAATTGTAGAATTGAAAAACTCTGCAATGACTGCGAAAGAAGCTGAAACATTTTGAACGTAAGAGATGTGTCAACAGCTGTGTGGGTGGTACACATGTACTCCTACTGCAGGTACAGATATGTGAGGCTTTTTGCAGCGTTGTGATGCAGACAATGGCTTTATGAGCCTTTGGGCTGTACTGGGTTTTATGTGTGTACTAGGAAAAGAGAGTTGAATGAAGGGCAAAAATGAAGAATTAGTGAATTAGTTGCTGGAAAAGTAGATGATAGGGGTTTGAGGATGTTGAATCAGCTGCTGCTTTTCTGCAACACTGCACAGAACATCTACACAGATTTAAATATAACAAATAAGTCTAAAATCAAAAGGTAAAGGGCTGTTTTAATTTTTAAAAATTTCATTTCATCTGCTGAATAATCCCTTGTCGATGATGTATGTGCGAATCAGTAGGCTGGATATGGGAAGCAAAAGGTAGGAGGGAGCCTCTATGTTGAGAAGAAGAGTCTGAAGCACTGAAAATGCAGTATATTATCAATCCATGGCTGGCAGCAAATAGTTCAGTGAAATACACTTAAATTGAAGACATGAATATCTCTGTTTTTATGCCACGTTTATTTTAGCACATTTTAGTGTGAAAAGTCTGTTTTGATTTTCTGTTTATGCTGTTTACTGATATTTCAAACACAACATTTTTAAATTTCTTGTTAGAAATAAATCAGGCTAACATCCATTTCTATAGCAGCGTAGTAATGGCCACATTATGCTCAGACTCTGTGCAGACTTGTGAAAACAGTTTTGAGTTTTACTTTTTGGTAGTGGAGGTGAAAAGTAGAGTGGCTATAATGCTTATGTCTAGAATTTGCCTTTAATTTTATCTTTGTTTTCTAAAAAACAAACAGAAAATACCTGCTCAGTTGCTGTACCACTCGATATTTTCTTCACAATATAATATTTTTGTTCATATTTTATGCCTACATTTTATTCCAGACACTAGTGAAATAACAGACAGTGAGGAGAAAAGGATTGGGAATAAGATGCAACAAAGGGCTCCAACTGATCCAAACTGAAAGTCATTTTGGTATATGGCTAGTGCATATCTGTGTAAGAAGTACAGTAATAATTTTTAAACAGTTTTGCTGGATTCATTAAGTGGCTTGAAATGACATGCTCAGAGAGAGTTTGCATAAATCCAGCTCAGTTTTGTGACCTAGATTCATCCGTTAGCTGAAAAAGCTCCATGATCACCATTCTGCTTAAGTAACCACGACTTGTAATCGTGGGAAATTTTTCTTGGAAGCGTTTTCTGGGGTGTCTGAGACTGTATTTGTAACCTGCAATAAGCCTGACCCAAATTTTTAAACACTAGTAGTGCATTATATACAATAGTAAAGTTTTCACTGTACCCTGAGCTGTAGACTTTGGTTCTCAGGACTAATTATTTACCGTATCCTTTAGCTTAGTAAATGTAATGTTTCTAATTTAATATGCATCATGTAGTACGTTTTTGCACCGTAGATTCGAAGCCTCAAGCTAAATAGATTTCTGGATGTTGAAACTAAATAGTAAGTCAAGTATTTGAATGGGAAAATTTTCTCCGCTGAGACTCTGAATTGTCTCTCCTATTCCCCACTCTCAGCCAACCTTGTGTGCACGTAATCAGTAATACATTTTTTTCTTACTCTTTTGCCTTAATATTTCAAGGTAATTTGGTGCTTTAGGCACTCTCTTTCTCTAAAAGTTAAAAATTCCTCTTTGTCCGTTTTGTGTTGGTTTTTGCTTCAAAGGCTTCAACGTGTGTGTGTTTGATGAGAGCTGCCTTTCCAAAATGATTACACTATGGATATTTGAGCCATGGGTCATGGTTGGGCTTAGTAAAGGCGTTTCCCTGCAAGAAACCAAGGACTAAATGTTGATTAGTACACAGAAAACTGATTACAGGTGTTTGTGAAAAGTGCTTAATATCCTGTTTGATGTGTAGGTTATTTGAAAGGCAAGGCAAATTTATGTGTATAGCATTTGTATATTCATACACAGGGCATTTCAATGTGCTTTACAATGGCAAAGAAATACATTCAGAAAATTAATTATAAAAATGATTTCAAAGTTATTAAAATCATACATTAAAATCATACAAATTAAACATAAAACAGCAGTAAAGTCAAGACAGTAGACTGGGCATCTAAGAGAAAGCTGCCAACAGTTTGAGCAGACCTTAGATGTTCAGGAAATTTGCTCCACAGGTGAGGAGCATAATTCCTGAATGCTGCTTCACTATTTTTGGCTCTGGTTCTTGGAACACATAGTAAACCTGTCCCTGATGACCTGAAGGCTCTGGATGCTTCATATGGAGATAATAAGTCCAGGATGTGTTTTGGTCCAAGATCGTTCAGTGCTTTGTAGACCAAGAGTAAGATTTTGAACTCTATCCTTTGACTAACAGGAAGCCAGTGTTGTGATTTGAGGAGCGGTGTAATATGGTCCAGTTTCTTGGTGTTAGTTGGACTCTGGCAGTAGCGTTGTGGATCATCTGCAGCTGTTTGCTTCTCTGTAGAAGAAGAATAGTGTGAGCACTTCACCCCTTTTTAAATTCAACTTGTATTATTGGCAGAAGCCCAGTGCATATTTAATGGTTTTTTTTATGTGTTTTGCAAGAATTCACATTTTTTGTGATATACACTACCAGTCAACAATTTGGACACACCTTCTCATTCAATTCTTTTTATTTGTTTGCATTATTCTCTATATTGTAGGTTAAAACTGAAGATTAACACTTTTTTTATTTACAACATAATTCCATGTGTATTCTTTTATAGTTTTAATGTCTTCAGTATTAATCTACAATGTATACAATAGTTAAATAAAAAAACACTGAATGAGAAGGTGTGTCCAAACTTTGCAGTCTGGCAAACACATGTACATATATACCATGCACATACACTACCATTCAAAAAAAGTGCATGATGAGGGAGACCAGAGCTGTCTTTGCCTTACTTGGTTGCTTTGACAACTCTGTAGTTGAGAAACCAGCTGTGTGATTGTTGATGTGTGTTTCTGTACTTGTGTAACTGTTAATGTGTGTTTCCATGTCACCTGTCAGCCAGGATGATGAGCCTTTTGCATTCATCAAAACAGCTGGGAAATGCTGCAAGTCCTCTGCCTGCTCAGTACAGTTCAACAAGAAGCCATCACAAGATATTGATAGTCTTAGTTTCAAAAATTGGGAAAAGGAAAACCAAGGTTTATGGGATTCATACATTAAAAAAAAAAACATCTTTGACACATTTATATAGTAACAATGTACCTCAAAACCAATATAGACAAACAATATAGAGCATTACAGTTAAAACAGTGCGTGTGTCCCAACCAAAAAATAAAAAAAAGTAATAATACTAAGTAAATATATGATATTTATCACTTAGTATAGTTTTCTGTTATTAAAGCTGCAGTGTCTAACTTTTGTCTCTCCCTTCTGGCGCTGAGAGTAATAACACAAACACTGTGTTTATGACATATGTTTTGCTGTGCACTGTTTCACTTTTTTAGACTGTTATCCTTCCTGTGAGCATCAAATATGTCTTTTGGATCTTCAGAAAATTTCCTTGGATGCTTCCTTAATTTTTCTGCAACAGGCTTCACCATGCTATCAGTTGCTGTATCCTACTCTGTCTAGCTGCTCTTCTTCTTAGTTCTTTCAAACCAGTCATTGCTGGTTGATGTTCAATACATCACTGACAATGCACCAATGTAGGAATGTTGCCATAGATGCCACATTTCAAACTGTATACTGCAAAATACAGAGTGATTTACCTGGCACTGACAGACTCAATCCAGATTACTTGTGCTCATTTGGCTTAAATGTAACGGATGTTCAATTATATGTAAATGTCCTGCACTCCAGTTGTAACATTGCCAACCCAGTTTATAGAACATGGTCTGTGTGCTGTCCCGGACAGGTTTTACTTGGAAAGTTGGGTGGATGAGCATTGAACAGGGGAGACCAGATGAACAGCACAAGGCATTTCTTCTGAAGCTTGGAGAGGAGTCCATTTTCAGTGAGGCAAGAAGACCTGGATGAATGGAACAGCAATTTCATGTTCCTGAAAGTTGAAGAGTGGTGACTGATAGTCATGAGAACGCTGGAATAGGGACAAACCAGAGGAAGAGTTGTAAGAGAGTTATGGGCATACTAAATCTAGGAGAGTTGGAAGCTCTAGGAGGAAGGATTGTTAGAGATGAGACAATGGGAAAATGTCTCCAACTCTTGATTTACCCACTCTGTTTGGCCGTGAGACTGGGGTGACATCCGGAGCAGAGGCTGATCCTGTCAGCAGAACAGAAAGCTTCCAGACTTGGGGTGTAAACTGTGGGCCTCCGTCAGACACTGTATCAGACTGATAAATAACAATGATACCTGCAGTTTCCTTAGCAGAGAGAAGTTTAGAAAGGGCAATGAAATGGGCAGATTTTGAAAAATGATCTGCAATGGGGAGGATGACTGTAGAGGGTAGTAGACGGGTTACAAATCCAGGGCTGTATGGAACCAAGACTGGTTGGGTATTGGCAGCTGAAGGGGGAAGCCAGAGCTGGGTTGTTTGGTGGGCTTGTTCTGTTCACAGAAGGAGTAGGCAGCGATGAACTCTTTTGTGTCCCTGTTCATAGTTGGCCACCAGAAGAGTTGGTGGAGGAATGTTCAGGTCCGGAAATCTTGGGATGGCACGTGAGTCTAGTCGGCCCACTGGAGAACAGTCAGGGGCCCTAACATCAACAGTGTGAAAGGCTTGTGGGGAACATGCCAGCCAGGATTAGAGCTCTACTGCATGCTAATGGCAGGACTACTAAATATTAATTTGATGATGTGATGGTGTATTTATTGACTTTAACACTGACAATGTTGAGAATTGACATATTGAAACTGTCAAGAATGTAGCTTTGTTAGTTTTTCTTGTAAACAATACACAAAAAAATATCTAATTTGTATTTGCTTGTGTCCGTCTAATGCAGCCACACCTTTTGAAACACAAAAAAGATTTTCCCACAAATATTCCATGATAATATTTGGGATTGTGTAAAATTTTAGGGGGGTCCGAAAACTTTTTTCCACCACTGTATTGCATGTACTGGTCAGCTTGAAGTAGCCATTTGACACTCCCTTGACTGTGATTCGTTTTAGCTTTTCTAAGTTATTTTAATTTGTCCTGTTGCTGTATATGATGTCACTGTCAAGTCTCATGTGAAGTCTGGTGAGGAAACATGTGCACAATTCACCATGTTGGCTGTGCTCCATAAACACAGCTCTCCAAAGAATGATAAACTGCTGAGGGCTCTGTATGAAGGGCCCAGCGTGTTGTTGATCCAGGCTGATACACTAAGTTTTTACAGTTGTCAGTGGTATTTTGAGGCCGGGTCTCCCAGTGTGAGAGCTCTGCTGCAATCAGTCAGGGAATGAGCTTAATCATTTATAATGAGTCCAAAGTCCAACCTGCCAGCCATAAGAATGAGACAGATTTAACAGGTCAAAGCAGTCTAGCAGATTTTTTTTTTATTTTTTATATTGACATTGCAAGAAAAAGAAAAAAAGAAGAAACAAACATACTGTAATCTTAAGCCTTGTACTGAATTTCAAACTGTATTTTAATCAAACTGACATTCCCACTACGAAATTCTTCTTTCTTAAATTGTGTCCTCAGAGACAGGACTTGTCTATCAAGTTGCCCAAACAGCTTTCCAGTGTGCATTAGAGTCACAAATTTAGTAAGTCAACTCGGCTTAAATGGTGGTTTAATTGCCAACTTGTCAACCCTCCTGTTTTTCCCATGTTCTTTAGTATTTTTTCCTCTTATTTTAAGGGGTGATGGTGTTTTCTTTGAACACCAGTATAGACCACAGACAGGGTAGGGCTGCTGGAAGCGTTGAATGAATTAATGTACATTTTTATCAGAATTATTTAATGATCTATGTGTTTTAAAATGGTAATAGAGAAAAAAATTTGGTGGTTTTTGGAGGATGAGAGCCTTTTCTAATCTGAATCATGTACATTTATGACTAAACCTATTTGGCATCAGCAAATTCAAGTTGGGGGAAGCAGCACTGTCTTCACATTATGTATACATTGTACAGTAAACATTCCAGCATTTTAGGGGAATTGCTACAATGTCTGCATGTGACAACTGATGGCCACACTACTGTTCAAACCAACAAACTAAAGGTGTCGATATAGCATTCACTGTGTCACATGATCAGTGGAGAACCCGCTCATGATCTGAACCACAGGCACCCCAAATGTGTTAGATTTCCATACTATATTCTTTCCTTTCTTTTACTGATTGGCATTTCTCTTCCGTAGTCACTTTCTCCAGTTTGGCTGCTTCATTTTTCAGTTTCAGTTCTGATACAAAGCTGTCATGTTGATGTGCATTACAGCTATACTTTCCATTTGGACAGGTCAATGGACCAAGAGTTTTACAAGTGGTACAACTTAAACTATTTCTATACACCAACTAGCAAGAAGTAGCAGACATAATACAAGGTAAGAGTCTTCTGAATTGTTGTTATTGTTAACAACAATTAAAACGAATCAGCTGCTGGCTAACTAAGCTTATTTTCTGTTCATCTGAACAAAATAATTAGAGTCATGCTGATACATCCATGACTTGTGACAAGTATGCCATAGACAGTGAGGAGATGTAAAATTGTTTAAATATGAGGGTTACAACTGATATCAATAGTGGCACCCTTGCAGTTCTGACATTGGATAGTTGTGGCAGAAGGGGGGTTCCAAGGTTATTGGACAAGCAGTTCTAAAGATGCATACTGACAGCTTTTTGGTGCACTCTCACAGATTACACAGCTCAGTTTGAAGAGGTTCCTAATTCATTGTATAGATATGAACTGAAACCAATGGATGTTTGGAACTGTACGCAGTAAATCTGAAACACCTGACTTTTGCATCTAAAATCTGAGATTGTACAGCATGTATTTTCACAGTAAACGTGATATGAGACTGTAGAATGGCCCCTCAAAGTATCTAAAAAGTAAGACAGGAAAATGAAATAGTGTTGAAGGTAAATCAATTTAATGCCCATCCACAACCCTGGCCTCCACTTTGTTCACAGAGAACATCACTTGCTAACGCCAGTTAGTTTTATATTGACTTCATAACATACACTGTTGATTTGCAAGCCCCTGCCACAGGCATGGCGAAAACAGTCCTTTCTTGCATACCAGCCACAGTGAAGTCAGTTGACTATACATTTCACAGAATTCATAAAGAATAGGTTGTTTCCTGCATTCAACGCTCTCATGCACATAAGGAACCAGACATTTATTTCTTTAATCCCATGTGACACACTTCCATATCAGCATACAAACTTAGATTACTGCTGCTGGCTATTTTTCACTCTGTATGAGCTCCTACAACCAAACAAAGTGATGCAAGTCTGTTTAACAGCTCTGAAATTCTGCAGGAGTTCCAGTGTGAAGCAACCTAATAGGATTTGCGCTTGTACACGTCAAGGCGAGGGGGTGAACCCGAGCAGAGAGCACACAGACGAGGAGGCGAGGCTGGAGCGAAAGGTGGATTTATTGAACAGAAAGTTACTCAGAATAAAGTGAGGGAGAGAACTAGGGGGGATCTAAGGAAACTAAGGTACTTAACTAATGGGGGGTGACGGGGAAGGGGCGACGGCACCGGGAACCAGCGACGTCTGGGGTGGTGTTGGTAGGCGGTGGAAAGCGGCCAGGAGGATCTCGTTCCGGGGGGGCAACGGGCTGGGTGTTCCGGGGACGAGGGGGCTACTGCAGGTAGGGTGAGCTTGGGCTGGGCGGAGCAGGGATCCTCCAAGACAACCAGGGGTCCAGACAGAGGTGGGAGTGAGCCAGGAGGGGAGGGGGGAAGTCAGGAGGCAGGGGATCCGAAGGATGCAGAGGACAAGGCTGGGCTGGAGAAACCGGGCGGCTGGGTCGACGATCTAGGTAGAAGAAACACGGTTAGTAAGGAAATCTCTTGGTAACAGAGAAGTATAAGAGAGGCTAGAGCAACCTGACTGTGAGAACAGTGTCCATGATCTGGCAGGGAGTGGACTGTGTGACCGGCTTTTATTGTGGGGGTGATTATCAGGTGTGCCGCACCGTGGCTGCCCGGAGTTCTGTGGATGACGATGATTATGAATGAGCGGGCAGGTGTGGAGGACAGCTCCGCCCGGCAACAGAGAGAGGGAAGGAGGACAGGGAGAGAGGAAAAGGAGGTCAGGTGGGGGCTGAGGTGGGGACGGAGGACAGTACATGTTTCATGACTTTCAGATAAAGAGGAAAATCTGTGACGCAATTTGGGATTCATGGGTGAAAAACAAGACATAACAAAAAAAAAAAATGAATAGATCAACCAGTAAATGAAGAGATGGTTTATCTAATGAATAAATGAAGGACAGATTGTCCCAGTAGTTAGCTGACCTTTCAGTAGTTCATAGTACAGGGTTAGTTTAAGTGATCCGAATCTAAAGTGAAATCAGTGCAGGACGTGCTGAAAAACTTGTTACAAAATTGATGTTCTTGTAATTCAGAAAATGTTCTGACTGGATTAAGAATTAGATTAGACTTAATAAATGAAAATTAAATAAATAAGGGACATTTTATGAAAGCCCTTTATAAGTTGTAAAAAAAAATAGGTATGGAATGATTTATTAATGCTTCATAAATTTGTTCTTGGCCTTTAATATGACCAGTTTTGGGACTACTAGGTTATACCTGGAGACTGAAAAAGTATGTCCACCACATTTTAGGGAAAGATTGTCACCACACACAGATAGCTGTCTAGATAAGAACCACGGTCTCTGATGTGAGAAAGCACTCTGCATGCCTGCCATACACCCCAACCACCTCCTGCATCTGATGTTCACAATAACAATAACATATAGTTTCTGTAGCAGAATTGTTTTCTTCTTGCGTTTCCTATTTCATCAAACAATCTTAAATTAATCATTCAACACCATTTGCGGTTCCAGGGGGCAGTGTGGGAAAACTTAGAATAAAATGATTCTCACTGACTAATGAGCCATCAAACTTGCAGTTATTAGGCCCTTGGTGGTGTTGCCTTATTAGAGAGTAGTACCAATGGAACTTGCATGTGTTGGCTGACTTAGTTCCAGTTAAAACTTTATTGGTAAACTTAGAAAAATACTGTACATGCTCAGGTCATCTGGGTTGTCAGTGGACACAGATTGCTGATACTGAGCTATGCAGAGCTAACACAATAGGACTGGGTGCCTATCCAGGCCAAAAAGCCCTTGGCTGGACAGATTCTTCTCATGCCGATGTTATTACTGTTGGAGGTCTGTGATGCCTGTTAGCCGGCTGAGCCCGACAACAAAAGGTGGTTTTATCCTATTAGTAGAGTGCTAATGTGTCTAATTCCTCTCTAGTGGATCAGTCTGTCTCTTTGGACGCAGCAGGCAGAAAAAACAGGAGAATACAGATTTCCCCTTCAGTGCTCCAGCTGAAGATGCCTGGATCAATCCAAAACATTTGTAGGTTTGATAGAAGGAGGTTGGAGACTGCAAAGTGTTTTGCTCTGCCAGCTACAATGAGAGCTAGTGCTCCAGGCCTGGAAGGCTCGGTGAAATGAAACCTGCAGAGACATGTCAGAAATGTGAATTCTGGTTGACCAGGCATAAATAACATTGTCAGAGGAATTACAGTTTGTTCCTGTGCTGTGAGTTTTCCTGACAGGAAGAACTGTTTTGGTGGAATGACTTCAATGTCATTTCTCCAGGAAAAAAAGCAGCTTTCCCACTTGTTTAATAGGATGCCAGGGTTTGACTATTGGTCCAATGAAATACAGGGTAACAGGAATGATTTAAAGCGCTCTCAAAGGCCCAGTTCTTCCCTTTTCTGACTTACAGTATTTTCCATAAATACTTCATTGTGCTTCAGTTTTCCTCTTGCACACACACACAAGCAGCTCAAGTATGGGAAACCTTTTTGTCTGGTACCACAGAGTCGGTGGTGACATCACTGACCCACGGAAGCCAATTTTTCTATTTTTGGTGACACAGAGTCTGGAAACCCTCTCTCTTTCCATCCCCTCTCCCTTTATCAAAGTCTCACTCTCTGTTGCTCTCTCATTTTCATCTGAGCTTTTCATTCAGCAGATAAGAGCAGAAAGGTTGGGGGTGAGATACATGGAGGCTGTCACAGCTTTTAGAGGCTACTAGCCTGAAACAGATCATTTTATCACAGGACTGTGGCCTGCACGAACTAATTGCTGGTATCTTTTAAACTCACAATGGGATGACAATGTGTGAAATAAACAGTAGTTGAGCACCAAGAATCAGAAGTTACTCGACTGCAGTGAATTAGACTGTGTTTGAGTATAGATTGGATTATGTAAAACAGTTTTGACATAGTAGAAGTACGTGTCTTTGGCTTGTCCTACCTTAATATTGTAATTTTATGATATTTTTAGCCCGATAATTATCACGTGATTGTCTCAGTTGCCCCGATATATTTTAATCTTCTGAGGCTAAAAGCACACTTTATTGAGCATGAATGTGAAAAAAAAGTTAGAGCTTTTGGACTTTTTTGGTGAGAGCAATTTCCAGAATTTTGTTTCGTCATCACTGTGAATCAAAACTAAAAACAAACAAATAATCTGAAGAGTGGTGTGAGTTGCTGGATGTAAATTATAAGTCTGCTATTTCTATTGCGCATGTCACCTAGCAACCTACACACTGAAAATGGCAAATTTTGTGGAAAATCTGGATCATGCAGCAAGGAAGTCCTGCTTTTTGCTCCGCCAAGGAGGCAGAGTCTTGGCAGAGTTCTGTGACGATCGGCGTTGGTTTGTCTGTTTGTTAGCAACATTACTCAAAAATGGATTCACGGATTTGGATGACATTTTCAGGGAAGGTCAGAAATATCACAAGGACCAAGTGATTGGATTTTGGCAGTGATGTGGCTTATAGTCTGGATCCACAAATTTTTAAAAAATTTTATCCGTCGGAAATGATACAAGGAATGAGCAGCCTTGGCGGAGTACTGCACTCTCTGAGTGCTTTTCTTGTTTCTTTTGGTTTGCTTGCCTTCCTACATGCAAATGTCCCATCAAAATGTCCCCCGTTACCATTTTAGCAGGCACACTGTTGCTATATGTGTGAACAGAAGTTTACATACACTTGCACAGATAATAGCAGTCTAAACTTTCCAACATGTCCTATATCTCAGAGTTTTCTGTGATAGAATTATTGTAACATATTTCTTTGTCACAGAAAAACAATCACAGATTTTTGTTTTGATTGTGTTGATTTTAGATTTTCATAGTCAATTGTAATCACTCACAAGAACTTAAGAGGCCATACAACCAGGAAAATTAGATTAACACAACTTTCTACATCACCAAAACTAATAATTAAAGTTGCTGTATGTGTATTTGTGACCCAGCCGATTTAGTCATAGAAGACATTTAATAAATCTATGAAAGAACCTAAATGCATGACTGGTTTTTGTGACAAAGACACATGGGTTTCTTTCCATCATAGAAAATTCAGAGTTGTATCAGCCATCAGAAACTCAAAACTGCCCATGTACATCCCATGTATGTCATGGATGATCTTTGCAAGTGTATGCAAACCTTTGTTCGCGACTGTACAGCCTGTGCTTAGCATTGCCCAGTGTGACTGGCTTAAAGAAATACAAACAAACCATGGCATTTTTTTTGCTCGTACGGGAGAATAATAATTAGATGCAGACAGACCTTTCTCCAGTGTTGACACGGTGCCTTAGAAATAGGCCTGGCTATGCTAGACTAACTATAGGGACACATACATGCTAAATGACTATGTGTTACACACTATTTTTACTGTAAGAATCCAACAAACAAAGTGCTTTAAAGCGTTAATAGTAATAGGGGTGAGTGTTAAGGAGTTAGTAAAACTTCACCAATACACACAGGAAAATGGCTAAGGGTAATTTCTTGAAGAAGTTGACTAAAATTCTTCTTCTAAAAACTGCCATGCAAATGTCTGTGTAGCTCTCAGTCATCCAGGTCATGGTAAATGTAGGAGCTTCAGTAGAAATCAACTAGACTTCTCTTGTAGGTTCTTGGAGACGTTCCACCTCTCATCCAAGAAGCTTCAGTTCTAACTGGCTGATGGGGAGTTTTAGAAGTTTACAGTCACTCCAGCTCACATGGCCCATAGACGACCGAGGACTTGCCTGTTTCCAAGTGTGAATGGTTGTGAAACCAAGCGGTCCAACAGCAGTGATAGCAATAATGGTGGTGGAGCTACCAGTTTATAAAACAAAGGTTATTAATGTGCCATGTCAGGAGATGTTAATGATGGTGAAACTTTCTGGGGAGAGACCTTATCACTGTGTTATGGCAGCTTGATAAGTAATGTCGCAGGCCAATGCACATGGCGGAACACCCTAACATACCTAAAAAGAGGGATAACATCTTTAGATGTTGCATTCTAGACTGTGCAGTACCAAATAGTTAAGAAAACTTTGTGCTAATGGCAATACACATCACACGTTGTTATTCCAACAGCAGAACTACTCAGTCTCAGAATATTCATTTGATCTGACTGACCTCTTTGGTTTAAAAGAAAAAAAACAACATCCAAAGTGTACATCGATAGCAAAGATGACTGATGGGTAGGGTACAAACAAAACTCTCAACACAAGTGACTGCTCACTGGTAGTTAGACACAGCAGTGCTTTTAGCTAAATTCTTAACTTAGCATGGAAGCATGAGAATGTTGAATGTTGATGCTTGTGTCTATAAGTCTACAATGATAATTAATTTTTTTTGCTTGGTATTTGCCAGTTTGTTCTGAATATTAAATACAGTTGAGGTTGATTGGAATGTTCATAGTTTTGGGGGTATCCTGTCTCAAACCAAGATTTTCAGATTGGAGTAGTTCAGAATCACTAACGTGTGTACCAAATTTCATAGCAGTTCACACAAAACATACTTTGCTATTTCACCTAAAAACCAAAATGTCCACTTCATAGTGGCACCAGAGGAAATACGTCAGCTCTGCCACACATACAGTTACCTTAAAATGGTAACTTTGAAGAAAGGATATCTTGTTCTGTTAAATATCTGTTTTTCCCTGTTTTTTGTGGAGCATCTGTATTGATTTTACAGTAGAAGCCTCACGACATGGAGTTAGTAAGGCTACAATGACTATGTTCCCGTCTGTATGAGGATGCCAAGTGTGAGAGCTAGGCATTTTTTGAAGTGTGCATTGGCTGTATTTGATAGAGCTTGAGCTGGAGCTGAAAAGATTTGCATGCGTACACACACACGTAAATCAGTGAAGTCTTTGTGTTTGTCCCTGTGTAGGCATCCAGGACGACCCGCTCAGATGAAGACAGAGACACTGGTTGGGATGCCTGGGGTCCCTGGAGTGACTGCTCTCGAACTTGTGGAGGAGGGGCCTCCTATTCTCTACGACGCTGCCTCAGTGGAGGGTAAGCCTCATTTGACATCTAGTCTGACTCACGGGATGTAGGTTGCAGGTATAAGGCTGCCACTGGCCCATCATTTCAGTTGGCATTTTCCCGCTCTTCTGCCATCTGTGTGTTGCTGTTGTCTTTGCCAACAACAACCCCGGGGCAGCAAACAAATGCAGCAAAAATAAAGATGAAACTGAAAGTTTTTGATAATGCAGGGGCTTGGGTGATTATGAGATCTGTGTATTCTGCTCATTTATCCAAAACAGACATTTGCAAACAGTTGCTTCAGCAAATAATAGCAGCACGTTTTAGCAGAGTTGACTAAATATATTATTCGCATATCAGGTCTTTTCAAAATGCTTAACCATAAGTACAGTGTATGAAAACATGCGTCTGTGTTCAACGTGTTCACATTGTTCCCATTAGAATTATTATTACATTATTTTCAAGTTAATGGCAGTGATCTAGGACATTTTGACATCACCAAAAAAGGGTCTGGCAGCTCCAGAAATGTGATCTGGGATCAAACGAGTGGTAAACAAACCACCAGGTTAGTTGGGCATATTTGAAAGAGAAAATGAACATAAACGATAAAACCCAGCCAACTGTTGACTGTAAATATTTGTCATTGCAGTTGTACTTAAATAAACTAAGGAATACTGCAAAAAAGTTTAATATACAGTAATTTAAAAAATGATATGTACACAAAAAAAACTTTGAACATTACATTGACATTTGTATTAACTTTCATGACCAACCCTACATCACAGCCATGACTGTATTACCACCAGCTCAGATTGGGCAACCGCTTCACAGCCCAAATTCTCCTGGGTTCTGGTATTTGGTTATTGAAAGGGTTTTTCAGGATTTGCTACGCTAATGTACAATTTTACCTCTCAGCTGGCATATAATATGACCTGATGCACCTGTCCTGTAGACATGTCAGATGATGAAGAAGTTCTCACAACCTCTTATGTTGGATGCATTTGTATGTTTTATTCAATTCAATAAAATTTTATGTATATAGTGCTAATTCACACGTCATCTCACAGCACTTCACATAATATATACAAAGAACAGAGAACCCAACAATCCAAAGTTGTCTTTGGAATCTCAACGCAGTCAGTGACGGTGGGAGGAGTAAAAAAAAAAAAAAAAAAACTATGTTTAACAGGGAGGAAAAAACCCTCAGACAGAACCAGGCTCAGGGAAGGTGGCCATCTGCCTCGACCGGTTGGGGTGAGAGTGGGAATGATGTGGGTGGGGGATTTGAACAAAATGAAGGTACATTAATTGATAGACTATCAATTTTGACTTCTGCTTTTGATTTAGTGTGTTGATGAAAGTGTGCATTAGCTAGCCGCATTTCAGTCATTTTATTTTTTAAAAATGTGATTTTGGCCAAAAGGTATTTTAAACTACTTTTTCTTCAGTGTCATTTTATTCTAATTTATGTCTTTTTAATTTTTGAATCATCTAAGCACTTTGAGCTGTAGCAATCTTTGTGTATGGTTGCCAAGGTTTTATTCTCTCCTATCAAGATCAGTGGAAAAGGCTCAGCGTCCCTGTGCTCTGCAGTCACACAACCGATGAACACTCCTCTGTAAATCTGGTTCATGTCATTTTTCAAACCAAACTCTCTCTTTTTATTGGTCCTGCTCTTGCAGCATTAGAATTAGCATAAGCACAGCTCCTCATAACAGGGAAGCAACTCTCTCAGAAGATGAACTTAATTGTTCACTAAAATCCTGTTTCCTGTCTGCATTCAGTTCAGAGCAAATATTTGGAAAATACCCAAACAGTTACTCAACAGTTATTTGGAAGAAACTTTAGATCAAGGGTATCAAACTCATTTTAGTTCAGGGGCCACATTCAGCCCAATTTGATCTCAAATGACCATTAAAATCAGAGCATAATAGCCTATAAATAATGACAACTTGCACTTTTTTCCTTTTGTTTTAGTGCAAAAAATTGTAATTCTGAAAATGTTTGTATTCTTTTTACAAAACATTATGAACAATGAAATAATAATTTCAACAATATTATGCCTCAGTTTATCATTTACACATTACAACTTATAGATCACAGTGTATCTACAAAGGAACAAAACATTTAGTCACAGGTATCTGGAACTGAACGATATAGAATTTTGCAAATTTTATGATCAAAACAACTTGTCAAGATCTAGAATTTATTTTAAATTTACATTCATTTCCACATCTGTGTAGTATTACTGACTACCTGAACTGACACAAAATACAAACTAAATGGGAACTATTAAGGAAAAGGTTAAATTATCCCCTTGCTTTGTAAATGAGTACAATATATACGTAAAAAATACGTAAAACTTGTGGCAGTACAGTGGACAAATTTGAAATTGCTCTTACTTTTATTGAGAAATTGCAGTTTATGTTTTCTCTGTATTTTTTACATTTTGCAAAGTCTTCCGGTGGGCTGGATTGGACCCTGTGGCGGGCCGGTTTTGGCCCATGGGCCGTATGTTTGACACCCCCACTGTAGATGAAGTGCTGTCATTAACCCTGGAACTGACTCATTCCTTATGACAGTAAAGGGAAAGATTGAAGGACTGTAAATAATGTCAATTTTACATCCACATAACCTGTGTTACCTTAGCATGTGTCGCACTGTCAAGGGCCATTCCACTCTATTATAGCTTAATTTGGCTTATTTTCATAGTTTTGGCCATTATTTCAGACAATTCTGACACTGTACCTGGCATAACTTGTCAGATCTGGAAATAAGACAGAGTCACTAAAAAGAGGCTTCAGGGAAAGAGAAGGCTGGAAAACTGTGAGTCCAGACTTTTCTACATGCAGTTGTGGATAGGATAGTGGAAAGTCAGGGAGCTGGTGTCTGGGTTCAGTGTGTTCTTAGTCTTCCTTACATGGATAAATTCATCAAGTGTGTAAGTTTCAAATCCTCCTGTTTTTAAAACCCACTCTTGGGTTGTCAGTCTGTCTCTGCTCAACTGTTTGTTATGCAGCGTTGCTTGTACAGGAAGTCATCATAGTCTGTCTATTCTTCACTGTTCTAGGGCGTCATTCTATAGCTTTCTGGCAATGCATTTGCTCTCATTATATCTGACTACTGATGATAGACAGATGTTGATGAGCCTTGAGAGAACATGTCAACTGAGCCTGAACATCCGGGCACTTGCTCTCCATTTTACATCCACTTTAGTATAACAGGGCACAGGTTGGTTTCACTCAGGGCCTTATGGTATTCATATTGTATTGCTCTTCAGTGAAGGAAGGAGACAGATTTGTTTTAAGAGTCTGAGCTATCCTAATGTTTAATTTCCTGCATGAGTCAAACTCTGCAGTTCTTTTAATAAAACTTCATGGCATAATTTATTATATCCCCCTCCTTTCAAGATTAGATCCACTTAATGACATCAGGGTTTGTTTTTTAATCTTTGTGTGGAAGGAGAGACAAGATTATTCAACTGTTTTCATAGGCGAATGAGTCAATGTTACAGCCTCCGGTGGCCGTGTGTTTGGAAAGGAAATTGTACAGCCTCTGTGTGGCTGGATGGCTTGTGGAAAGTGGATTGATTACAGTTGGCCACAGGCTGAGCTCCAGATCCACCTGGCACTCATCAGGAGTGATTAGCCCAGAGCTCCAGATCTTCTCCCTGCCCTGGTTCTCCACACCTGCCGACCCACTGGATTGGTCTGCCACAACTCCTCCTCTTCCCATAAGATTCCAGCAATCACCACACATGAGTATATCTACTACCAACACTCTCAAGCTGTGTGTCCACTAGATGCGTTTTTCCCGCATGTAAACGCACCGCATCTGAAGATTGTACGGATGGTGGGCGGTCACTAGCGGGCCACAACATTGTCACATGACAGCGGCGCGCTTGAGCTTCAGCGGGTCATTACGTGCTACTACCACGCTTTCAGCTTGACAATCCAGCAGATGGGTCGGATAAACACAGCGGCTCAAGATGCTGTCAACTTCACGTGATTTTCCCCCACGTCAACGTGCCACATCTGAAAATCGCACGGATGGTGGGCGGTCACTAGGGGGCCATAACATTGTCATGAGACAGCGATCGAGGCACAGCGGTCCGCTACGTGGTCACGTGACAGCACTTTCCGCTTGACGGTCCGGCATACGTGTCGGATAATCACAGCAGCTCGGCTGCAAACTTTCTCTTTTATGTTGAAAACACTTAAGCAAAAAGTATTTCTGAAAGCATTTCAGGCAAGAAATAAGCTGTGCAGTAGCTGAATCCGTCCTCCTTTTAGTTCACCGACGGCTAGTTTAGACGTTTGACTGAAGTTTTGTGATGCGTCGGATCTCCGCACGCCGCATCAAATTTGCATAAAGTAGAAGTCCAGTCTACTTTATACAAATGAGCTGCGGCCTGCTCCAGGTCAACACACCGGATAGCAGCTGGAAATGCTCCGCAACCGGACCAGCATGCAACATGGTCTGGAATGAGCAGGTAATTCCGTCAGTGGCTCCTTTGACCAATGGTGCTCACCAAAGCTCCATTCTTGGCCCCCCTTATGTTTTGCATGTATACATGTTGCCACTGGGATATATTAATAAGCATAAAATTTAGGGGTAAAAAAGCACACTGATTCTACCAAACCTGCACATCCCTGGAACTCTGCAGAGTCCTGCAGCATCTTTCAGCCCATCTTTTGACACTTGACTGTGTGGTTAGTCACTGCTCTGACCAAACTCCTCAGCTGCCTAAGATTGTAAACCTCCGTCTCTGTTGAAAATGCAATCTAACACACACACACCCACTGTGGTTTTCATCGGTAATATGTTTCTTTTCTTGTTTTGTAGAAGCTGTGATGGCAAAAATATCCGCTACAGAACCTGCAGTAACACGGTGAGTCTGATCTTTATTGCCAGTTCTTAACATTAGTTGATACGTTTATATATATACTGTGTCTGAAATGCATTTACTTTCAGTTCCACATTCACAACTTTCTGAAGTTGATGCCTTACGTAGCTCGAAATAGATTGTCCTTTAATGAAAAAACAGATTAGTAGTTTTAGTGAGTGCCTCAAAATATCTACTGTATGGAGCTTTGCGCCTGTTCATACAGGCATGGAGTGAGGGTGTCACAAGACCCTTTTATGCCCAATCATTTACTTATTAAGTCACTGCAGTAACACGGTGAGTCTGATATTTATTGTCAGTTGTTACCATTAGTTGTATAGTTATTTTTATATATATATATATATATATATATATATATATATATATATATATATATATATATATACTTTTTTATTTCTTTTTTTTTTTGAATACAGCATTTATTTGTGAGAAGTTATGTTTACTTACAATCCAGAGGAATAAACCTTGATGTAGAATTTGTCAGACTTGTGAATTCTGCCAGTAACTATCTGTGAGGACTGCACCTATCCGGTGTTCTGCTTTTTATGCTAATTGTTGAAGACAGTTCTGCAGCTGCATTGTGACTGGTAAAATAACCACAGTATCAACCACGACTTTCTAAAAAAAAAAAAAAAAGTCTACCAACACTTCTCAGTTCTGTCTTATTTGGTTAAGAAGAAAAGAACTAAGATATTTATGGTTACCAGGGAAAAAGATGAGAATTTCCACGGCATCCCGGTGGTAATCAACTGACCAGAGCCCAAGTTGAGCATTATACAGTGTGACCCCTGACTCTGAGCCGGGTTCTGCTCAAGGTTTCTTCTTGCCACTGTCACCTTAGAGCTTGCTCTGGAGGTTCAGGCATATGGGTTTTGTAAAGCATCTTGAGACAGTTTGAATTGTAATTGACACTATATAAATACAATTGAATTGTATTAAATTGACCACATTCTCTGATCTCTGAATGCTTTGGTCATGTGGTGATGAGCCATGTAGTGCCAGGCAAACGTGCAAGTTTAGTGTAATATTTAATCATGGATGTAAATGTTTAAGATTTTAATTGGCATGTGCCTTTTAAGAAGAGATACTGGCCTGACTGTTTATGCTCAGGAGATTAAAAAAATAAAGAAATTATTCAAGCATTTTCAGTACCATGTTTTGGTTGTAGCACACAATGTATCATTTTATGATGTTACTAGTTGATTTATTACTTATAGACTCCACATAGAACAAGCACATCTTCAAATATTTGTAACTTTGATTGGAAATGACACAACTGGAAACTTGTAATAATATTCTTTGCATGAGAGAAAACAAATAATGTAACTTACAGTTTGAACAGCAGATTTGATGAAGTTCAGAACTCATTTGTAGAACTGCTATATCAGTCCACATGATCATGTTAAAATCAGAATTTGTGAGAAAAAATTCCCAGAATGCTAGGTTGTGTCTACAGCTGGCCCAAATAGCAGCTTCTGTGCTCTGGATATTCGACCCCGATTAATGACGAGTATCCGAATATTCGGTTCGGTCTGTAACGTCCGACGGGGAGGGGTGGGGAGCCAAACATTAGAATCGGTTCATATTGTAACGACGGGAGTAATGTCGGACGAATTGATGAGACCAACACCGATCGCACGACATCGTCCAACGGGAGGGGGTCTGAATATCTGGATCTCAAAATAAATATTCGGATACCAGCGTCACAACCGAATATTCGGATATTCGGGTCCAGCCCTAGCCTACAGGTTAGAAAAAAAAATATATACATATATATAGTGTGATCCACATAAACATTGATTGGCACAGCTTTAATTGTGTCTTGTGGAGTTTTTTGTAACCTAACAAAGTAAATAATGTATCTAGTTTGTTCTTCATGGAAGTTGTAGTAACATTCTTTAAATGCCAATAAAGTGGCAATAAAATAAATGAAAACACATTATTGTGGTGACACACTCTTTTTTACTGTTCCTCTCTTCAGGACTGCCCTGTGGAGTCAGGGGATTTCCGTACCCAGCAGTGTTCAGCCCACAATGACATCAAATACCAGGGTGTCACTTATGAGTGGGTCCCAGCACCTTATGACTCCTCTGCACCTTGTGCACTGCGGTGCCAAGCTGAAGGTGGAAGTCTCACTGTTGAACTGGCCCCTAAGGTGCTGGATGGGACACGATGCCGGGTGGATGCCTTTGACATATGCATCAGTGGAGTATGTCAGGTATGAGGTTAAATTCTAAATAAAATCTTGTCTTATCACTGTCATCCACCTTTGGTGTGTTTAGACACATCAATCTTTTGTGTTCTTTGATACAGTGAGAAAAAAGTGGTGCAGTTTCATCAAAACAAAAGCTAACAGTTTGATGACTTCCTGTGGCACAGACGCATGTGGGGCTCCTTAAGATAGGCTCATATTTTGCTTGTTTTATTATTTGGACAGTACATGCAAGGAGGAGATTTTGGACCTAATACAATAGAAAAACGTCTTCTTCATCTAAATCATCTTCCATAGCGATGACTGCAGGTCCACCCACCCAGACTGTCATCTGGTTAAGTATGCAGATGACAGGTTCTCCTGTCCCTGCTCTCAGGCCCATCACACCACCACAGCTCATCACTCCATGAGTGGTGTGATAAATCTTTCCTGGAGCTAAACATGGAAAAGACCAAAGAGATGGTGGTGACCTTCTCCAGCAAGCAGAGAAAACTGGTTACAGCAGCCAGTCAACCATGGGACGACGGTAGACAGTGGATGAATACAAATACCTGTTCACAACACATTCAAATTTCATCCATCACAGAGGAGATTCTCAGAAAGTGTCAGCAGTGGCAGTATCTACTGAGGAAGCTCAACATTTTTGGTGTCAGGAGGAACATCCTAATTACATTTTATTTTTCCTTAATTGAGTGTGTCATTGCATTCTGTATAACCTGCTGGTTTTAGCTTCCAAAACAGGACCTACCAGCAGGGCACTGTCAAGATCTGCTCTAAAATCATTGGTCTGAATCAAGTCAAAATACTTCTCGCCCCCCTACATTACCGATCAAAAATTTTAGAATGCTTCAATTTTTCCAGTTTTTTATTGAAATTCAGGTAGTTCAAGTCCAGTGAATGGCTTGATAGTTTCCATGTGTAAGATTCTTGTTTAACTTGTCTAGTCTCCACCTCCTGGTTAGGTTATCTCCCCAGCTTCCTGGAGAAGTCACGATTCATCCACGTCAGCATTTGATTCCTTAGTCTTCTGCCAGTCAGTCCCTTTTCCTAAACCCTTTCCCATTCATCCTTCCTCAGTCTTCACATTGTGAAATGAACTCATTTTTACATGTATCTGGTCTGCAGTGTTTACTGCCTGCACTTGGGTCTCTGATTTCCCATGAAACATCTGTATTCTTTGGTTGCCCTGCTAATTGGCGTCCTGTCCCTACCTCTGGCCAGATGTGGGACAGGCTTTAGCCCTCAACATCGCTCTAGAGGGTAAAGTGGGTATAGCAGATGAACTGGTATTTATACATTGTTTAAAACCTTGCAATTGTTTTTGAAGTCAAGGAAGTGTCATTTAAATGTGCTGCTGCACCAACAATTGCACCCCGTGGGAATTTTGGAAACATTGCCTGCACAGTTATTCTGGGATCACACTTGATTTGTCATGCATTTGTATTACTTGAGATTGCATACAAGGACCCTGTGACTTGAAAAAAATACTGGGATGCATGCATGGATTTATTCAAGGTATAAAATCATTTAAGTTGAATTTTATCATAGAGTTACTATGTTAAGAATCCAGGTCAGGCAAAAACTTGAATAGAACACCAGTCCTCCAGAGTACAGACCAACTGATGTTCATAGAATATAAGGCTTTAAGGCTTAAGGCAACCACTAACCACTGTCATAATTGCAGATATGTATGGTTTTTTAATTAATTGGTAGATCATTTAGTTTGAAATGTTAAGAAATATGACAGAAGCAAATTTTCTAATGTATTCATCCTTATGTGATAAACTAGGTCATTGTTGGAATTGCTGTTTCCTGTCAAATGATAAATCAGTCATTTAATTACCTTCTATTATCGTGTACCTTACTTTGGCTATGTTATATCTGCAGCCATCTAGCCTTTTGTCAGCTGGTCAGCCTGTTAGCTCTTTGTGTTTGTGGCGTGTATGCAGGAGGTGGGTTGTGATCGGCAGCTTGCCAGTGGTGCCAGGGAGGACAACTGTGGTGTCTGCAGTGGTGATGGATCCACATGTCAGCTGGTACGAGGACAGGCCATACCCCACCTAACGCCAGAACAATGTACGTATCTCACCATCATCCTCGAAAGGATGTAACCCACATCATGTCTTCATTCACTTGAGTTTCATTCCTTAGCTTCACTTTCAAGAATGGTTAACTCCGCTAATACGTAATATTTAGGACAGTCAGTTTTAAATCTGAAATACCCTTGTTGTGGAATTTTATGACTGAACAAATGATAAAATTAGGCAAATGGGATGTGTGAATCAAATTTAAGAGCTAACAAAGATAAGATCGGAAGACCTAACGTGTCAACTGAAGTTATGAGTGCACTGAATAATCCTGTGGAAAGCAGCAACCCAACTGAAGCTTATGGAGCCCATATAAGGCATGAGACAGGAAGTTCATGCCCTCTCTATGTCTGCACTCTTGAGTTGAAACCTAGGGCACGCTGAGCCAAGCAGAAATACTGCCAACCTAGCAGAAACAAAAAAGAGGAGGTGGTCTAACTTTTGGTAAGATTACATCATATACATTTTGATTGGGTCTTAAGACGATGGGTTGTGGCTTCCAGAATGGAAGAGAAGTTTTTAAGAGAAAGTATAAAAGACATTGTAATGCTTTGTGTAGTTAGTTAAAATCTTGAGATTTTGCTCATGTTTGTTCTTACAGCCTCTGTATTGAATAAACATTATTCGCATCAGACTCTGAAGACTGCTTGAAGGCTCTTTCTTGAAACCATTTTTGATGACTCCAACTTTTGATCCAGAATTGATTTTTGACGATGTGTGTGACAAAGCTGCCTGATCGTCTCCTGGCCCTTAGCAGGCAGACTGAGTCACAACACCCTTGCACCTCTTTGTCTATTACAAATGTTTTTACAACTCACCTGCAAAAGGCTCAGCTCCTGAGTTTTCTAGGTCATTCTTGAGATATTACCTTTAGCTCAGGCCTGATGTTTCTCTGCTGGGTCTGAAAATGTATACAAATCGTGCAGTGCTGTATCTCTGACCAGCAGGCTGACCAGCAGGCACATAACAAAGCTTTATATTTCTTAAGCTGGGATTTATCGGTCTTACCTGGCTTGCCTGTATGTCAGTCTGTGCTCAGTTGGCCACATGCCTAAAGAGCCATCTTGGCACTGGTTCTTTTTTAATAGCTTTCAGCCAATGTACCCACCAGCAGATGGACCTACACTATTCATGTATGGCATTTTTCTTGCCGATTTTAAAACTGAATACCAAGAGTTTAAGTCCATAACTCTGTTTCACCCGACCCCCTGTTTTCCTGAGATTCTTTTTGTCTGCCTTTATGTGGAATTTTTAGTATGTTTGGAAATGAGTTGAACCCATTTCTATCTTAGCTTTGTTGACTTAACATTGCAGTCTTATAGGAGAGATTAGATGGAAAAAACAATGACATTCATTGCTTGCTGTGATTTTCTTGAATGTGACTAACTACATAAACCAACCAACAATTACATAAATACTTAAAGGTCACATAAAACTTCAAACCTCATGTTAAAAGCAAACACACACTTGTTGTTCACTTGTTGTCATAGTTACAGTGACGCCATGCTGCTGTCTCGCAATGATACAGAAATCTTTAACAAATCCGTGGATCCAGACTATAAGCCGCATCACTGCCAAAATTTAATCCCTTGGTCCTTGTGTCAATCTCAATTTCATCCAAATCCATTATTCTGTCTTTGAGTAATGTTGCACACAGAAAATAGTTTAAACTCTATAGAGTTTAAACTGTCAAACAGTTCATCCTGGGGAGTCTGCTATTATGCTAGTTTTGTTTCTTTACCAGCAATACATTTAATTAACTCATCATTAAAAGTCAACAGAAGTTTAATTATGGTCTGGAATGAAAGCTAGACATTTTAAGTTGAAATTATTTAAAATTCACAAAAATCAAATCTTTCCATTACCTGATAATGAAGATATTAGTGGATTCCAATAAATTCCAGCATGTTTTATATGAGTTATCAGGATTCATCCTTTGGCACCATAGATGTGTATACCAAATTTCAAGAAAATCCATCCAACATACATTACCAGTCAAACGTTTGGACACACCTTCTCATTCAATGGTTTTTATTTATTTTCTACATTACAGATTAATATTGAAGATGAACACTTTTTTTGTTTACAACATAATTCCATATGTATTCTTTTATAGTTTTAGTGTTGCACCATAGACAGGATGTCTTGGGGGAGTCTTGTGGATTAGGCTTGTTGGGAGGGATTGGGAGTTTAGTTAGAGTGATCATGAAACGATCAGTGGTTGTAATGTTGTGGCTGATCAGTAGGTTATGTTGTGGGACTCCTTGCCAGCACTTGTTTTATCCCTGCCTAATGGGGAATCTGATCAGATTCTTAGTAAAGTATCAAAGTTTCCTGGCCAAAGTGACTATACCTGTGAGACTCATTTGTATTTTTTCCCATTGAGTTATAACATTTCTGTCTTTCATGTCATATCTTCCTCAGCTTTAGTGTCACAAAAGAGGACAGTTGACACCTTAAACCAGCCACATCATTTAGGCTTACCTTGAGAACTGAGTTTATTTACAGACATACAGTGTATAACCTTTGTTTCCTCTCATCCATTATTCATGACTCCATTATTTATCAGGTATTGCATTTGAAAAATGAATTGACCACAGTATTCCCTAAAGCCTTAGTTTACGGATTCTGCAGACTCATGTAAAATGAGCTCATAGTTGTTTATCTGTGTTTCATAGCCCAAATTTATTTTGAAGATCACTTTAAAAAATACTTTTCATTTAATCTCCATTATTGAGCTAAAAAAACCTGTAATGACTGCAGTTGACTTTATTTCATTGCTCCAGTAAATTCAAGGCATTGCAGATGTAGCCTCTAAGCATAATTATCTTAAGGGGCAAAACCCAGTCGCTCGCTGCCAGAGCAGCTTAATTATTTGAACTCAGCTCTCCTTTGATGCCAGAAGAAAAAGTACTTTTCATAGAATGATTAAAAAAGAATGAACATTCCATTTGTTTATAAATGTATCACCCCAATACCACACCTGCTTGCGCTGTTATAGAGGGAGAAAAACTTCTAGTATATAAAGTGATGAAGTGTATTTCTGCAGGCAAATCTTTCCATAACAGTAAATGCTTTCAATAGTTTAGCTCTGTGCTGTTTGTGTACACGGTGAGCATGACCTCACCATGTACAAGAGAGTCTCATGATTGACGAGATAGAAAGCCTCACTGGCTTTAACAACACACTTGTGAATGTTTTTTTTTTAATTTGACCGTTATTTTTGCAGGCAGTCTCATTGAGACATGGGGTCTCTTTCTCAAGAGAGACCTGTCCTCATTTAGGTCTACAGAGGTGATCAGTGCTGCTGTGCAATTGTACATCAGGCACATATACGGATGGCAGCAACTGTAGTGTGGTGGTCTCCTTGAGTCAGTCTTTCAAAAGAGCAAAATGACTTTTCTATAAACAGGGAGAGCGATGACGAAGAAATTTCCTTTCACAATTGAGGACCCTCAGTGGAGGTCCGGCATGACTGAGCTCTCTGTGGTACAGCTGCTGCCACTTTGCCATTTTTTGAGTTAAAACTGTGACGAAAGTTCTATTCATTGATTTTAAATTTCACCTTGGGGCAGCATAACAAGCTCACAACTAAATTGCTTGAAATCCAAGATGTACACCAAAAGAAAAAAGCTGACCTTCATAGTGTAAGAAAATATCAACTCATTGTCTGACTGTCTTAGTACATCCATGATCCCCCTCCTTTGTCCTTGTGATAAGAACAGCTAAATGTACACTCAAATGGCACTGAAATGAGTCAGTTGTTCTCTTTGTCATTAAACCATACAGGAAGATTAGTTTGAACTGTTACTAAATATACCATCAAAGATATAAAGGAACTACAGCAGTGTTTATGTGATTTCTGATCTGTTGAACCACTTTATGGATTGGGTGGGTGAGAGAACATTTATCTGTATAGAAGAAGGAGCTGTTGAACTTTTTTTATGCATTCCTGTGTTTGTTTTAGGTTATAAGTTTTTAGCTGATACTGATCAAGACTCTTTTAGTAAAACTGCTGATGTAGAATAGTGAAGATACCCCTCCTTTGGCCTGCTAGTAGTTAGACAACAGCTTTAGATTCATCCTAGCTCCTTACGGACTGAGAGAGACATTTTAAGCCAGAAGAACCAAGACAGTAATATATCTTAGATCTGAACACCAGTGTAGTATATTTGTTGCTGAATGTAAATGAGAGTGTTGTGAACCTCATTTGTATTTGCAAGTATAAATGGGGCTAATGGAAAATGCATGGTGACAGAGCACTTTACAAGAAATAATACAAGTTTCTGATTCCAATTAAGATTTTTGAGTGTAAACACAACCTAAAGCCAATAACGAGTAAAAAACAAAAGTCATTTTCCCCTTTTACTTTCTTTCCATCTGCTCAAATGTAAGTCAAACATTAGTCCAATATGAGCTGTCCTTTGTTCTCGTTGTTTTAAACTTCACCAAGCCATTGAAAAATATCTGGCTCTCTTAATGCTCCCACACTTTCTCTAGATAGTCTATAAATTCATCTGTCAGAGTTTTACACCAAACTAGCTTAGCAAGGAGCAGGTAGTGTATAATGGGCTTATACAGTGACAGCTGAAGTGATCATTTTGTCATGATGTAATATTCTGCTGGAAAACCTTCAGTGTTGGCATTAATATGGTTGTTACTTAAACAGATAGCACCCACTTAAACATTGCTGCAGACCAAGCACACTCCGTGACAGTCAACCTCAGGCTACTAACATTCCATTGATATTCCCATATTTCATGTTGAGAACACTGACACCCATACACAGCTAAAACAAATTCATGCACTGTATAATGAGAAGCAAGATTAAATCTGACTCTTCACCTTGCTTATGTTGGAAATTAAATGGGCCTTTATCCAAGCAGATTTCCGCAAAGAATTCAAGCTTCTTTTTGTGTTGAAAAAACTCATTATCAACTCGAATGAATGCAAGACATTTTCAGTATAATATTGACTCCACTGACTCCACTTTCAAAGATAACATTATGTTGAATAAGTATTCTTGGATTTTTAGACAGTGAGATTAGAGGGATGAGACAAATTACTCAAAGAAACAGTGTCGATAAGGTTTCTGTTGACATCTCAGCTATGATGTGAATGTCAGCCCAAAAAGATACCTTTGCTTAATGGGCAAAATCTGAAGTACATCTGTGTCCATGTCCAAAAGTCCAGACAGCGCTACATTAACAGTAAAGCAGCTCATTTAAATGGTTTAATGTGTTCCACTTTGGACAACACAGCATTGTGTGCTACCAAAGCTGCTGGAAGCATTCAGAAATTTAGCAGCACCTAAATACAGCTGTTACATCAAGTCATTATTCATAAGTCATATGTGAGATTTGGCACCAAGTAGCTCAACCAGAGCATCCAACCTGCTCATTAGTCAAGAAAGTGACCCAGTTTTAATTTCTTTTAGAAGAGTTTTTTTTGTCTATTCTGTGTATTTATGTATGAAGCTGTGGATTCAGGAGCCATGAGTGCGATGGAGGACTTTCAAGTTGCCAAGTGTTCCACTACGTTTGTAGGTTAAGTAAGGCTCTGGGCCATAAAACCAAAAGCATGGACTGAGAGACAAGGGTCACAGCTTGTCCAAGTCCAAACAATTATGTTTATCTAGCCTCTATATTCTATAGAATCTATATTCCTTCTATAGGTTTTGTGTCTCAACTCAATTGTCTGGATTTTTCCTTTAATTTGCTACTCATTTATATACTACCTTTCCATCCTTGTTACTGCCTGCAGCTCTGAAGACAGTGTTGGAGGTGCCAGCTGGAAGCCGCTTTCTCAGACTCAATGCCAAAGGCCCTGATATGATAGGTGAGTAACTAGTCCATATTGAGCGTAGAGAACCTTATTCTGTTCTACGTGTAATGCCTTTGCACTGTCATTTTGCACCAAGTGTCTTTTTTGTTAGCTTAGTGTTCAATTGTGTGCAATGTGAGACCTGTAAATACAAAGTATTCGCATGTATAGCTACATTCATTGTTAACTTTATTAATAAGAAGTACTGTTGAGATCATTTCAAATTTCAAAGAATACAGTAGGTATTCAGTACATTTGGTTCTTTCTGAAAGGAGAGAGATTGGTGTGTAGCTCATGAGAAGTAATGCATCTTTCCCTGGCTTCAGCAGTGCTGTGATGTGGGCTTTCTTCCAGATATTTTAAAGCTAGCAAGTTCCTAGCCTCTGAACAGAAGTTCTTGATCAGCTCCGTAGCGATATTGTCTGAACCCATTTGGGTCGTTGCGCTACCTTCCAGTTTGGTCTTAGCTTGAACTGAGTGGAACCAAACTTCAAACCACAACTTAATGGCATCTATGGATATTTTTGAAGAAGAATATGCAAACTCCATGCAGAAAGGTCCCAGGTCAGGGCACGAACCGGGGATCTTCTAGCTGCAAGGCCAAACTGCTACCCACCAAACCACTGTGCAGCCCGGATACAAGCATTTAAAATATTTTTTATTTGCAGGGCGAGCATGGACTGGAACCCAAACATTTAAAAGGTGAAGAATTTCTACTCCTACCCATCAAAATAATTCAGGGTATGAGTATCTGACAGTATCTGACCTTGCAGAACCCAGGATAGATGCAAAAGACACTAGGAAAGGGAAAGCGAAAGTCGTAGGAGGAGCTGGAGAATGTGGCCCAAAGCTACGTTGCGAGTCTCGTGCCGTCATGGCACAGACCTAAATAAGCAATGTAAAAGCACAATGTTTTTTTGAGCAACACATTTGCAGTTACGTTGTTCAAACAATTTTCCTTTGTACATTTGAAATATGGGGATTTAACAACGCAACTCTGTCTTTGGCCTACCTGGACTTCCTACCTATGTGAAATTAACAACTGCAATTCAGCATTCCGATGAAGAGCGAACCGAAGGTGATTCCTGGGTCCACTTTCTTTGTATTCTATGTAATATTTTGCATTTTATTTTTTGTTTTTATATTCTTGTCTTTTCATATTTATTGATTTTTTTCTTCAGCTGTGGTTTTGTGGAATCATTATCTAGGTAGTGATACCGTGTTTCATGGTACCTCCCTCAAGTAATAGTGTTTTCTGCAGTTACTGTTGCTGTTATAGAGACGCTCTGTATATCTATATGAGATAACAGAGCTTATTTATTTGGTTTTTATTTTTTGGAAGCAAATGAAATTTTTCACCCCTAGGGCCCTCAGGTTTTGCTGACCATGTTTAATGCATTTGTAATTTTTGATGAAGGTAGTGCATGCATATCGAGTTGAACATGACATTCATACTGAAAATTACTTTATATTAACAAAACATTACTACATGTCCTTGCTTTGTTTCTTCCTCAGTCATTGAGGCCGTCTCTCTTCAGGGGAGGAAGGACGAGACCAATCTGGTGTCTACAGGCTCGTATGTGATTGGAAACACCTCCTTGGACTTTCAAAGAGGGACTGACAGACAGACACTCAGAACACATGGACCACTCAGTTCTGATTATATTATCAAGGTGAAGCAAAGGAATGGGCGAAAAGCCTTAGCTCACTTTCAGCTTCAGATGTATATAGTTTATAATAGATGCATGAGCTACAGCACAAATAATCAATCTCTTGCACAACAACAGAGGGATTATTTAAAAAATGAGACTGAGGTTGGTGCCAGTGGCACTATTAGTGTTATTGTTGGAGAAGCATGCTAAATCTAAACAGAAATAAATCTTCCTATTTGTAGTCCTTGTATTGTTTTACAACCACTCTTATATTGCACTTGTAACAAAGACCAGTTCCTAACAGGATAGCCACGTAATTAGGTGTCTTGTAAAAATCAAAACCTTTTTCTTCACTAATGTGATCACATTCTAGCGTCATTCTGCAAGTGTTGTGTGTATATTCAAAGCCTGATTTATCTGACAGTATCCCTCTGTGCCATTAAGCTCCACTATTTTTCAGTATCTATTGAAACACATTAGTGAGTCATACCATGGCACTGAGATGCTCCTATCATAATATATCATAGCATATATTGTCCTGATGCTAAAATTACTCACTAAAACACCAAATTTGCACTAAAAATAGTCTCCAGTAGTTGCTGTACTGCCTTCAATTTCAGTAACTTTTGGTCAAGTGTATCTTTATACAATGTAGCTGCCTCCGAAAAGTCCAAAATAAACTAAATATGTAATTAAATGAGGACCACAGATATAAATTCCATGTCAGTCTTGTCAATCTAACCTTAGAACACGTACATACATATTTTTTTAATCAAAAATTATGACTCTTGTTGCTCTGCAGATTATAATAGATCTTGGACTGAGTTACCAAAGTGACATAGGGAAGTTGGAAAGAAATCAGAAATCAGAAAAAGCTTTATTGCGAAGTGAACCTGCACACACAAGGAATCTGTCGTAGTAACTGAAATTTACAGTACTCATGAAAAGTTAGACAACAGGCAGACTGTCACATTGTTGAATTGTTTTGGTTGTTTTTTTTTTTAAATAGGATTTGTCGATTTTAAGAAAAATTTTGAATAATGAACTTGTTCTTTAACATGAAACCAATATGACGTTTAGGAACATGCAGGATTTTAATTGCACTTTAATGTACCATGAACACTTTCTGCATGTTATTGCCATCAGCCATCTGGATGGATGGATGGATGGATGGATGGATGGATGGATGGATGGATGGATGGATGGATGGATAGATAATTCATCCCCTTGGGGAAATTCAAGATAAGTAAAATATACAAGCCTTTGATTGCCTGCAGTTTCATCTGCCGTACAGATAAAAAGTATTCATCCAGGTTCTGTTGGAACTAGAGCACTGACAATATCCACTCAGTCTATCTTCAACAGCTTCTCACTTCTTTAGGGGTGATTTCAAATCTCAAGTGGATACAAAAAATCATTCCATTAAGACTTTCCTTCTGGATACAAATCAAACTCAGTTTGTGCAAATTGCTGGTATGGTGTGGACAACAGAGTGGTTATGCCATGCACACTGAAAGGCACAATTTTGCATATTATTGTTATTGTTATTATTTTGACTCCGTCAACAGCTAATTCAGTCTACACTTCCTCTCTGTTGTTTCCTGTGCTTTTTACCTTTGATCACAATTTTTGTTGCACAGCCATATTTCAGCATGCTGTCAGTACTGTGCAGTAGTTTAATACTGTTAGGTTCTAATGACAAATATTACTCATTACCATCTGTTTGAAAGGCCTATATATAGAGAACACTTTCAGTTGTTCAGTCTTCAGGCCAGATATCATCCACAGCTTCAAGGTTTGTGATGAATGGTTTACATACCAATTCCAGCATCAAATGAGAAGGGCTGATGGAAACTGTTCAACTTACAGTGCTGTGAAAAAGTATTTGCCAGTCTAATCTTTAGTGTTCATGGTAACATACAGTATGTTCACAGTGTGTTTAGTCCTGGTGTTTGGGAAGGATATGTGGAAATCATGCATTAAATTTGTCAGCTGTCAAATGAGTGTTAATTCAGATACAGTTATTTGCTCCCCTGCAGATATCTTCTGTTTTTTCATATTTGTCACACTTAAATGTTTCAGATCAACCAAATTTTAATGTCAGACAAAGATAATCCAAGAAAAGACAAAATGCAGTTTTTGAATTATGATTTTATTTTTTGAAGGAAAAATGCTGTCCAGTACCACCTGTGTGAAAAAGTAATTGCTCCCTTAGCTACCAATCTAGCAAATGACCAAATTCATTTGGCATTTGTGTTCAGTCTCACCGGCCACACTCACATATAAGCCAGGCTTGTTGAATCTAAACATCATTAAATAGAACCTGTCTGGCATTGCAAAGTAGCACATGATGCCATGTTCTAAAAAGATTCAAGAACAGATGTGAAAAAGTCGCTGACATTTATCAGTTTAAAAAGGGCTGCAAAGTAATTGCGAAGACTCTGGGACTACAGAGAACCACAGTGAGAGACATTATCCACAAATGGAGAGCCATGGAACAGTAGTGAACCTTCCCAGGAGTGGCGGGTCTACAGATATTTCTCCAATAGCGTATCAGTATTGTCACGGTTTGTGCAGAGACCCAAGTGCAGACAAAGAGAACATGATATCACAGAGAGTGTTTCAACAGTTTATTTCCAGAATATACAATGTAACACACAGTAAAGAGGTGGCTGACAACAAGGCCCCAGATGGGCACTAAACCACAATACAGAACACAAATACACAGCTGGTGGAATATATAAGTAAATCACGTCAAATCTAGAAGCTAACCAATACATGGTAAAACCAAGCTGGGAAAGCAAAACGGTTAGGACTAAACAATAACCAGAGAACAGAAACCAGCTGAATAACTACAGCCGAACTAAAGCTGGTAGGCGAGTAAATGGAGAGAGCCAGAGTACATAGACGGAATAAGCAAAACTCCAGAACTAAGCTAGAACTGCTAACAGCTAAATAAATAGTGACTCTACTTCAAAAACCCAAAGAGACTGCTAAAAACACAAATTCGGCTGAAAGGAATAAACTAAAAACTGTACCAAAAGTAAACCTTAACTGAGCTTGATCAAAAGGAAGTAAATCAGAGTAACGCGGTAGAGGTTGGTGTGGTGTGACTGCAGTGGCCCATGGTGTGTGTAGAATCCTGGCGGCGGAGGAGAAGGAAACCGGGTTGAGGCAGGTGAACCGATGTGGAATGGCAAGGCGAACTGCACAGAGAGATACGGGTTAGAACGTCAGTAAGCAATAGTCAAAGTAAAACTGTACTGGCCTGGGTTACTAACACAAGGTAGTATTACGGTCCGGCGTCAAGTGGTGGAAAAAGCGCTTCCTTTATGGCAGGAGGAGGATGAGAAACAGTTGAGCCATTCCATGTCGTAGGTGTTCCCAATCAGCTGATTGAACTCCAATCTGGAGTGGAGGAAGCACTCATACACTACACTCACACCCACCAGGGAAAGGGAAAAGGAGGGAGAGCTGCAGCTCAGCAGCAGAGGTGGAGGGTATGACAGATATCCAGGAAGTCACAAAAGAATCCAGACAAACATCAAAAGAACTGCAGACCTCACTGGCCTCAGTTCAGATCCATCTACATGATTCCACAATAAAGAAGAAACTGGGAGAAAATGGCATCATGGGAGAATTGCAAGGATCAAACCACTACTGACCAAAAGAAACATAAGGGCTTGTCTGGGATTTGCAAAAAAATATGTAGATGAGCCCCAAGACTTTTGGGATAACATCCTGTGGACTGATGAGTCAGAGGTGGAACTTTCTGGACGGCATGGTTCTGTTATAAACTAATGCTGTATTCCACAAGGAGAACATCATACCAACAGTGAAACATGGTGGTGGTAGTGTGATGCTTCCATAGGACATAGATGACTTGTCATAATGCATGGAGCTCTGTCAGAAAATCCTCCTGGAGAATAAAAACACTTTTTCACAGCACTGTAGTAAGGTTGCTCCTTTACACAGTGACTCTTCCACTTGTTGACTTGAAAGAAAGATTGAAAAAGACTGAAAGTTTTCTCTGAAAGTAATCTTTTCTGAGAGTAATTTTCTACCCTACACTTCCTAATGTAATGCTGTTATCCACTATTCTGTTTTACAACATACTTTCAGATGAAGTATGGAGGCTCCAAGGACACACTGGTCCAGTTTCTATTCTACCAGCCTATTAGGTACCAGTGGAGAGAGACTGACTTCTTCCCTTGTTCAGTCACTTGTGGAGGAGGTGAGGTGACCGTAGTGAGTTAATAGTAACATTTTTATCCCCAGAACCACAGAGCTACAAGACTATTCTCTGATTAACTATAGGGTAGGGAGTACTTTGATTAGAGTTACATTTTTTGCGTCACATGTAGATATCAGTATTGTATAGTTACACCACCGTGTGTGCTCGGTTTTCTCTTCCAGGCTATCAACTGAACTCTGCAGAATGCACAGACATCCGGTCCAACCAGATCCTGCCTGAACACTACTGCAACAGCTTTCCTGAAAACACCAAACCCACTCCAAAACTCAAAGAGTGTAACATGGATCCCTGCCCAGAGAGGTGAGGACAATCTAAATTGTATTTTCTTTTTGTGATGTTAAACAAACAACACCAATGTTATTAAAATGTTGTTACCAAAAGCAATAATTTAGCAACATATATAATTCATGTATTTTCTCTCATTTAAAACAAACAGATTTGCTTACTTGCTATGGATTAAGCAAGCAAGACACACAGTGTGTTTATCGGTAATGTTTAAAGGTGTTGGCATTTTTTCCACTTCATATCAAGGCAATTCTGCTACTCCCTCCTCCTTCTGTCCTCTCTGTGAAGCTAGGCTATCCATATCCTGACTTTGATCCATAAATGTTGCACTGTTCTTTAAACTGGCCTCCAGGTCCATTTGAACTATCATACAGTAGCATCCAAACTTGCTGTAAATAATTGTTTTTTAGCAGACAAAGTGGGCTTACTTTGATTATGTGCAGTATGTCTTAAGAAGCCTATGAGTCAACAACCTATCACTGTCTTATAAACTCATAATGTTTTATAATATTTTGTCTCCTCCAGTGATGGATTCAAAGAGGTGATGCCATATGATCACTTTCAGCCTCTGCCTCGGTGAGTGACTGACTGGAATACACCTTGATGCCTTCTAAAGTTAGCAAATTTAAAGAAACACCAAAGAGATTGAAAATAAGAGTTATGGAGAGTTGTCTCAACACAGGAAACTTCCCTCTCACAGAGGGATTCTGTAAATCCTCCAAACTAGATGTTTAGCAGAATTGATCGAAATTAAAATGTGGAATGAAAGTGCTCCAAAGCAATTAGCATTATAGTTTTCATTCTGATGTTTTGTAAAGTATACATATTATAAATATTCCTTCCACAAAAGTCAGACTTACACTCCCGTCAGCCAGAAAAAAAATTCTTAACAGCCAAACTACCACCCACCTGAAGAAGGAGCAAATGGTGAAGATTTTCTTTTCATTTCACTGTATCTTCAAAAAAACAAAGCCAGTTACTGTATTATTCCACAGCAGCTGCCTCCAAAAGTAGAGAATTATCCATCAATCAAGGTGTGCCTCTCTCTTCTTCAGGCTGACTTTGTCTATTGGTCGGGGACAGAAAACTTTCCATATGAGCATTTATTTCCTCCAAAAAGCAGTTAGCTTATTGTTAGCTTGTGTTTCATAGGTGTCAGGGTTTTCTGCTGTGTAAGCTCAGTGCAGTGGTCCCTTTAAATGTGGTCGGTGGTCTCATGCTCTGTCACAGAGAGAGAAAGATAACAAGCAATCATTTAGAACAGAAAAGAGTAGAATAGAATACAAGGATTTTTATTTTCAGTTTCTCCATATATACAGGATGTATAGAGGAACTGAAAAGACATCTCTCTCTCACTTTTGTATTAGTGTCATTAATATTTCCTTTAGTCATGTGACTGTGAGACACCATGACACACCTCTGAATACCAGAACATGTTTTGTAGCATGTGTGTGAATCCTGAGAGAGTTTACTGATATGTATAAGACATGTCAATTGTTTTTTGTCTAACAATGCTACTATGTTTAAATTGATATCTCAAATAACTCAGTCAAGTGCGGATATTTATTACAATTACAATCACGTTACACCACGGTCGTTTAATGCCTTCTGTTCAGATCCACAATAAAGGACAGGAAAATAAGTAACCCCTTTTGTATTGTCATTGAAAGCATCCGGACAAAGTCCTCAGTGTGCTTTAATAATGATTGACCTGTGCTGTATTTTATTCTGACAGTGATATGGTCTCTGTTTCCTTTCACTGGGACGGTGATGCTCGAGTTTCTTGCTTGACCAATTATACTGAACAAGAACGACATGAAACGAGAAAACTGGAATGAGCGTTTAGTCAATGTTCATCATAGTTTTCCCGGTCATGTCATGTAGACTTTAACACTACGATCGGCCACATTGGCCCTTAGTAGTAGCCTAGTGGAGGCTCTGTTCATTCCAGCTACATGGCAGCAGTTTAGATCTCTGAGTGCCAATTAGAGTTTGTGTGTACAGCATTTTACTCTCTACCACCTGTTCTGGTAAGTTTTCTGAATAGTTTAGTGTACTTTGTATGTTGCTAGAGTGACTATAAAGGATGCACTCCAATGACCAGACAGAAGAGCGACACCAAGTGTTTCTATGTTGAAACAACAGCCTCCTCTAAAAAACAAAGAGGCAAAGTTCACCAAGTCCGATTTATTCAAACGTCTCAAAACAAATATGTTGACGTCTTGAATTAAAAAGACTAACTTTGTTATGAAGGAAGTCATATTTCTGAAGATGTATAGTGAACTCTGCTCTTCAATATAGCAATAATATGTACTCTAAAATATCATATAAACAGTGTTGTGTTAAAGAAACCTTCACAATTTTGAAGGAATTATTATCATTGCTATGTATAGCATGTGATAAATTATTTTGCTATTTGAAAAATTTTGTGTGATTTTGATATCACTGTAAACACTGTAAAGTATGGTATTGCACTCGAAATTGTTTTTTTTTTTTTTTTTTTTTTTTTTTTTTGGAGCTTACCAAATGAGGAAGTGGCTTTCTTTCAATAAAACTGTCACTGGTATCACAGCAGCTTGTTATTGTTATTATGTTCAATTAAGTTGCATTAATTCATTGGGGCTATTGTTTTCTAATTAATGATGTCACCCTGAAGCCTCATTTGTTTGGAATGCTGTTGCACTTATGATTCAATGTTCTGTTTTTGAGGTTGTAGAACCCAGATGATCTTTAGTGAAGCACGTTATCAAACATTAATTAATATTGCAGCCTGGATATAGCTGTGAACAACCTTGTTACACACAAGAGTAGAGAATGGAAGACAACCTCTGCAATCAAAAGGTTTTAATCCCTAAAGAAAGGAAGGGCAGTAGGGGAAGCTAAATAACAACTTAAAACAGAGTCTACAATCGCAGTCATCTACAAATTACTATACTGTGCTGTAAAAGTACCCAGTCAGAGGAAAATGGACTTGGCCTTTTGGCCTCAGTTGGACTTTACCCATTTTCCATTGGATTTAGGTCACTTTTGGCCCATTTTGTGCATCAAAGGGTTAACTGAGTGGATTTGGAAAATCAGCTGTTATTCCTTCATGAATTGGAAAATACTGTCAAAAACCAGAAACAAAATCTATTTTGCCTTGTTTTTAGCCATAAATCAAACTGAAAATTTAATCTATTTAAGCTCTGTTGACGTGGGAATTTCTGGCTTAGGGTTTGAGAATAGTGGAACATGTTGATTACAGCACACCTACACTACAGTGAGTCAAAAAACAGTCTTGGAACTGTACTTTTCTTTAGAATAACAGGTTTTAAAAGATATCTCACTGGTGAAAGGCACAATTCCACCACTGTCTGCCATTTTGGATTATACAGTTTTCCAGGGTAGCAAAATAATAAAGGCAGAAATCACATAAATGCAGAGGAGGCATAGAAGAGGAATTGCTCCCTGCTGACTTGGGGTCACTTTTGCTAAAAAGGTAGTTGAAGACGCCATGCATGATAGAGCTGAAACAATTCAAGTGGCAGTAGCAGTGGCAAGTAATAGTTTTAATAAATCAAAAATTGTTATTTTAATATGAGGTATATACAATTAACTGATAATGCAATTCCTGACTTTTTAAAACATTTAATAACCAATCATATTTTTTAAAATGAATTTCCACAAAAAATGTTGGAACTCTAGTCCACGATAAAAAAATCCTAAACTGTGCACAGCTTCATCATCTACACCAACCACCTTCCTATGACCTCTTTGCAGTAGAAACTGTTACACTTTTTTAATGGATTCAAGTAACATTGGGTTGGACTGGACTGGATTGTATTGGACTAGACTGGATTAGATCGGACTGGATTGGAGTGGACTGGACTGGACTGGACTGGACTGGACTGGATTAACATTAATCAAAGATGCATAATGAACCTGGCTGCTGGCAACCTAGCTTCAGTCAAGTACAAAGAATTATTCGAAATATATACAAACAAAATGGTTGCAGTTTCTGATAAAACTGCAAAAGGAAAGAGCAAAATGCTCCAGCATTGAAAGTCTGGTTGCCATTTCAGTGTTGTTTGCCTTATGTTTAGACAGATGCATCAGTTTTCTTTTTACCAAGCAGGAGAAACCACAGTAGAATATGGTCTGTCAAGGCTGATGTGCCGTTATTGTTATCAATTACTATTATCTGATTTCATCACAATATCACAGATTCCTACTGTAAGAAAAAGCCTTTATTGTTGTAAATTTCCCAAGTGAATGTTATTACCTTCTTTTTTTTTTTTTTACATGGGTGTTTGTTATGTTTGATAGCTTATTCTAAAGGTTGCAAATGTGTAAAGTGGATTAGACATTAGCTGTGGACAAGTGTCAGAGAAACTCATCATTTTCTGTGATGAAAGTAGTTCTTCACAGACATGGCCCTGATACATTTTAAGCCAGGGTTGCAACACTGTGACCGTTCCATCCCCACCTGCCCACACATGTTCTGCACAGGTCAACCGTCTCTATATGAATGGACAGAGACAAGTGCCAGTCCTTTTTTATACCTCGTCTTCCTTCTGCTTTGCAAATTGATACCATTTAAAGTCAGGCTTAATTAGCTGCTCCTATTTGCAAATCATATAATGAACTTCTGGATTATATAAGAAGCTTTTTTTTCAGATGTCTGAGTGGAACAGTGGATGTTTGTTCATGGTGGATGTTTGAGAATGATATCTCTGTATGTGTTAGTTCCACTGGGTCTAGATAATCTGTATAACATCTGTTTTCAGATTTGATTGAGTTTTAGCTTGGAGTAGGAGTGTGATTTTGAAATGACTTACAGCACTTGGGTTCTAAGTACCTTAATTGCCTCCTTGAGATGTTTGTCACAATCAGTGCTGCTGTTAGTGTGCAGCCAAATCACAGACCATGTTTGCTTCATGTCCCGCTGCCTCCGTCCTCTCCACCTTTTCTTCGGTTTTAAAACCGAAATCTAAATGTAAATCTAACTTTTTATTTGTGCTTGCGTGTGTGTGTGTGTGTGTATGTGTGTGTGTGTGTGTGTGCGTGCGTGTGTGCGTGTGTGTGTGTGTGTCTATGCAGCTGGGAGCAAGGCCCCTGGACCCAGTGCTCAGTGTCCTGTGGTGAAGGTGGTGGCTGGCAGGATCGCAGTGTGCTGTGTGTGGAAGAAGACACCCTCGGACTGTTTTCCCAGGTGGAGGAGTGGAAGTGCACCCACTCTCCTCGACCCGTCACTCGGCAAGTCTGCAACTCCTTCGTCTGCCCCCAGTGGGTGGCGATGGAGTGGTCTCAGGTCAGTGTCTACGTACAGCAGCCATCTACACTTAAGGAATCTCATCTGAACGTCACTAATTTTTGAGCAATTTTAATTGGCTTTTACTTTTTTTCTGTCCTCTGTTAAAAAAGAGTTAATAGATTATTGGTCACGTTGACATACAATTCGACACCTGAATTCCAATCCAACCTGACTGAACCAGAGAGGATATGCAGGAAAAATAGTAGTAGAAAATCTCCAAATCTATTTGTGTAAAGGTTGTTGCATCACAGCCGAGATGACAGCAATTGCTGCTAAATTTTCTTTAACTAGTAGAAGGTCTGAATACTTTTGTCAATATCATTGTGGTATTTCAGTTTTTTCTTTTTAGTATATTTGAAAAATGTCAAAATTTCTCATTTTGCTTCGTCATTCGAGGGCGTTGAGTGTGGATTAAGGGGAAAAGTAAACTGAACAATTCTGGCATAAGACATACTAAATGTGAAAAAAGTGAAGGGGTCTGTGTACATTTGGAATGCACTGCAATATGTGTGTTGTCATCCCATCACAGTGCACAGTGACATGTGGTCATGGCCTGCGTTACCGAGTGGTTCTGTGCATTGATCATCGTGGGCAGCACATTGGAGGCTGTGACACATCACTCAAACCTCACATTAAGGAAGACTGCCTGGTTCCTATCGCCTGCCAAAAACCCAGAGGTAGGACAGTAATAACTGACAGTAAGACACACACGCACGCACACACACACACACACACACACACACACACACACACACACACACAAAGTGACACGTATCGTATTTACACATAAACAAAACATTGCATTTTCATATTTAAATACAAAACAGAAAGTGTGAAAGAAAAGTGTAAAACACCTCAAAGAGGGCACTCTCTAATGCAGCACATCCTAACTTATTTGAAGAGGAGAAAAACAAGATAAGACTGTACACGCTAGCAAATATCCATATATGCAAATACACAAAGTAATTGAATGAAGCTAAAGCAATTAAGCATTAGTTTACAATGGTCATCTATCTACCAAGGATATATACCAGAGATGTTTAACAGAAATTAGTTTATAGGTATTTCTAGTGGAATAATTGTGAAATGGATGACTGTCAGAGTATAGTTTATCAAAAAATGGCGGAACTCAAAGAATATGCATACATACACTGCCTGGCTAAAAAAAAAAGTAGCATACTCTAATATTTTGTTGGACTGCCTTTAGCTTTGAGTACGGCATTCATTCGCTGTGGCATCGTTTTGATAAGCTTCTGCAATGTCACAGCATTTATTTCTGTCCAGAGATGCAGTAATTTTCTACCAAGATCTTTATTGATGAGAGAGTCGGACCTTGAAGTGCATATTATTACATTTAAGAAAATGGTGTTGGATTGGACTTGGTATAGGCAGAAATTAAATATTAAATGACTTGGAGTGGATTGGGGTCTGAAAAACCACATAATGCCATCAGCATGCTTGCGATTAAAATGCACCCCTTCCTAACATGTTTGAAGCTTCTGCTCCATTTTCTGGACAACAGGATGGTAAGTCCTGCACCATCTAAATAAATAGAATATTGATATAGATAATGTAGATGTATTCGCAGAAAAGAAACACTATTTGGACGGCACCCCTTACAGTAATCATTTTTCAGATAACTGGGGTGAGTTTTCCAGGTAAAGAAAGTTGATAGAAAATGCTTTAACTGTTTATGTCCAAAAGGAGGTCAGATGGCATGACTAACTGTGTAACTAATTTTGTATCTGTCTGTCAGAATCTCTGCCAGTGGAGGCAAAGGTGCCCTGGTTAAAACAAGCCCATGAACTGGAGTATCACTACACTGCTACAGAGAACCCCACGTGAGTACTGTAGGGGAAATGTTTCTGCTCAAATGGGGTTTGAATGCTTATGCAGAATTATTATGTAATCCAACTGATATTTGACCAGCAAAGTTTAGATCAGATTAATAGAATAATGCAGCATATGAAACACCTCTTGCTTCACTGTCAAGAAGAGCTTCAGGTATTGTTGAGGAAATTATTTAGGCTGAAAGTTATTTATAAAAGCTTGGTAGCTGGAATCTATACAAGTTATGGACTAAAATGTGAACAACAAAACAGTGGAGGCACTGAACTTATATTTATATACATTTATTAAACCAACAACACAATAACAACTGCTAACTATGACACAAGTACATACATTAAAACAGTCAGCAACACAATGAGGTGAATACGAGTAAAGAAAAAAGTAGGGAAGAGAACTCAATATTTCAACATAGGGTTTCAATATTACTGTGAAATATGGTGCTCCAAGAGGAAGGGATGAATAGCCAACACCTTTCATGGTAGGCTAATTAGCAGTTTGGAAGAATTTGCTTTTAGGAATAAAGGAGAATTTAAAAAGTTGCACGAAGTTTCAGTGGCCAAAAGTTACTTGCATGCGAGTTGTGATGCTGCAGCAGTGCTTCTGCTGATGGAGGGTCCGGTCGGCCTGTTGTTGTGTGTCGGAACAGCGGTTGACGGAGTGGAGCCTCCGAATTGGTAAGGAGGACTCAAAGTGGTGCTTTCAGGTATGGTCTTTTAAAAGGGACTTTTTGGGTCTGGTGCAAACTCCATCAGGGAGGCCTGATGTCCAGATGTCTCACTCAGAATTACACTGTCAGATTATTTTAGTAGTTTTCTGATTTCTTAACAGCCCAATATTGTGACTCATCATTTATATGCTCCCGGTGGACAGATGATCAAAACAAAACTAAACACACGCACATGGCATTAGCCATGCTAAACTTGTAATTTGAATTTGAAATAAACAAGTATGATAAAAGATATGAGGAGAGTGGGAGGTGATCATAATGAGGTTATCGAAATCAAAATAGGGGAATAAATGTCTTCCGTTGTGTTAAGTTGAGTCTGTGGCCCGTGTGGCATTGTCAGTGAAGTGAAATCCTTTCGATGCTGTCATCAGATTGTGACCCCTACTTCCCACAGAGTCAGAAGTCAGTCAGTGTTCCTGGCAGCCAGTTGGTCCTTTGTAGTCCTGATAGTGACTGCAGGTCTGAACTCATCACCTGTCTAAACTAGGCCCAATATGCGTCTTGGATGTCTGGAGGTGTGTGTTATGAATCCTCTGAAGGTCTGCTTTCTCATGGCCACCTCCTGATAACACAAACTTCACACTATCCTGACAGATCTGGAAGATATCTTTTAATGTTGAACATCTGCGGGTACCTTAGCGCCTCTGATCACAGGGGACCCTGTCCCCAGTCTGTGATTGAAAATGGATGAAACTTGCTCTTTCTCTGACTTAAAGTTGATTTTGGCTTGTTGATCCTACAGAACATACAACACGAACACACACCCACCTTAAAGTAGACACTGGATTACATACATCTGCTTTTTAAGTCACATTACCTGAGATCTCTTTTGTGAAAAAAAAAATCCTCAAAAGTTTTTTAAAAGCACACATTTAAGGGAATATGCTTTTAAAATCTTTTCATTAATAGTTTTCATTTGTAAGCTGACTTTGTAAAATGCACAATAAAGACAAAAACAAATTAGTGGAGTGTAGTGGATAGTGCAGAGGAATCGGTTTTGGAAACAGATTCTCTATGTTCAGGTGGATATTTCTGGGATCACTTCAGTATTTAGAAATGGACCAAAAACTCAAAACTCAGGACAATATTGCTAAGAAATAATGCGTATGGAATTGTGTAGTAAGCAACAAAGGTGCAAACAAAGCCAAATATGTTTTATTAAATAGTAAAGATAAAGAATTTAAAATATTTCAGAATAACCACACTGGCTTTTCACACTCCATTCTCAAAACCAGCTGTGCAAGACCATTATTTGGCATTTAGAGATAAAGATTGGGACAAAAAATTCATTACACTGATGTTAAATCCAGAGCAATATACACTTTAACTCTGTCTCAGTATTTTTCACCCTCATCTGACGGCATTCGGTTTAGATATGTGTTCTGAAAGTGATATGAAAATGTTACTAGGTCTGGCCCAGAATGATTCCCACTGTAGGAATTATGTAAAAGTGACCAGGACAAGAGACCAACATGTGAAATTGCATCAGATTATGGGGTGCATTCCTGAAAAAAAAAACACTTATTTCCAGTATATACTGACCTTTTGATGTTGAATGTACCCTTTTCAGTTTGATAACCCTCCAAACGCACTCACACACCGAGCTTAATGAGGACTGTGTGAATCTGTCCAACTTTGTTTCCTCTTCTACTGCTGCTGATGATTAGCATGTGATTATCGCCTGCTGGCTGCTCAGGGCCTGGTCAGGTCTGATAGCCTCCCTGGGATCCATCATCTTTCAGAGCTCACACACACCTCAACCACTTGGCAGAGACACACATGCTTGTCAAAGCCATTGCAAACATGCACTTTAAACGCTTTCTGCACACACATTTCAGACATTTTGCACACATACCAACAGCAGGCACCAAAAAGTGTGCGTTACATGCAGCAAATCAAATCTTAGGTAAACAACATTAATTTAATGAGCATGTTAGGGTCTAAATGAAGCTGTGGTAGTTCAACTACATGTTGCAAAACATATAACAATATACATATATAAGACAGAATACACTCTTCAAGCGTACTTCCTTCATTCCTTCCTGAAATTGTGGTCATATTCAAAAGAGACCGTGCTGAGCAGTGTCATCATTGACATTGTGAAATGTCAGAGATATGCCGTGTTGTGCTTTCTCTTTGTTGTTATCATTGTCTCGATGTTTTTTTGTTGCACTGTAACAAATACATGAGCAAACCGTACAGGCAGAGTGGTACAAGTTGTGGAGTTTATTGTTCTGCAGCCAGATGCTCATCATACAATGATTTATCAGAGACTGTTGCTGTGCCACTTTGTTTAGATTTGTGCCTGGGCCCTGGTCACCCTGCAGCACTACCTGTGGACCTGGCAAGCAAACTCGGGAGGTGAAATGTCGGGTTCTGCTTTCTTTCACCAAGACAGAGGTGGACCTCCCAGAGGGAGAGTGTGTCGAAGACAGGCCCCAGGTGGAAAGGCCTTGCTACCAAGGGTCATGCACCGGAGTTACAGACATCTCATCAGGCCTCCAAACCCGTGGCGCTTCGTTCATCCAGACTGAGGAAGTGTATAGCTGGGACTACAGGGGCTTCACTGCCTGCTCAGCCACATGTGCTGCTGGTGAGGTTTCTTAATTGGATGTTCGGTGCTGAATTGCTCATGCCTTTGATGTTCAACTGTTGTCTTTTCTTTGTCCTCTGTCCAGGGAAGCAGACAGCAGTTGTGAGGTGTGTTATCAGGAAGCAAGGTGAGGAAGTGGAGGATACTTTGTGTGATTTATCCAGCAGGCCATCAGTAATGATCCGCATCTGTAATCCTGAGCCGTGCCCTGCAAGGTAAATGACCACCAAGTCCCTAGAGCAACATAGAAAGATGACAGAGCCTGGACAAGCACATTACAGTCAGGAACAGCTCTGGCTAGAAGCTGCAACAGCTCTCTGTACTGTTTCTCAGGGCAGGTGCAAACCTTTACAGACACAACCTTGTCATCATCTTTTTCAGTCTTTCCTTTTCCTTTGCTGCGAGGGATCAAACAAGTTTCACCATGACATTTACTACAAAAGTCAATAAAGCTGTCCCATTTCCAAAGACGAAACAGAGACAAAACATACAGTATGTTGAATAAGAGGCCATTTTATTTACTTTGACATAAGATCTATAAAGCATCAGAACAGCTTAATAACAACTTAAAACATTACATAAAAGTGAAATACATACAATCTTTTATTGTTGTCCTTGTCACTATTTTTAGCTCTATAAAGTGCTGTTTATTATGACACATACAGAGAATGCTGGCATTAACTTTGTGATCAGTTGTTTAGACCTCCTATTGAACTGCTGTAGCTCTCTGGTTGCACTTGCAGATTGAAGCTCTATTTTCCAGTGCACCCACTATAAACAATGCCTGCATTATGAAGGTACAGTCAGCAAACATTATATTTGGCTTTAGGTCCATGAGCATAGGCTTGAATTTTAACCTATTTACAGATATGTTGATATTGAATCTAGTGACATCACTGTAAAGTCTCCAGGACACTGTTTAAATGAGTTCCTTTGTGTAATTCTTTTTTTTTTTTTATTTTAAAGTTTGGTTTTATGTGTTGACTATATACATCTTAACTATTAGTGCATGCCTGCATGTGTGTTTGTCTGTGGGTGTGCCTCTGTAAGCCACTACATTTCTATATACCAGGTAGGCATTTGCTCACCTAGTAGTCTTTACAAACTGAAGGCATGTCTGATTCACACAGTGATTTATCACTCTCCTCCTCAAATGAACATTTACATGAAGCAGCCACTGAGTGCAGGGCCTTACACACACACACACACACACGCACACACACACACACACACACACACACACACACACACACACACACACACACACACACACACAGGCATGCATGCATGCATACGAATACACTCTCTTATGCACAATATGGAGGGTGTAGTCTGCTGCATGACAGTTTGGAAAACTAACAGTGAGAACAGGGAAATGTATAAATGTCTTTATTCCCTCTTCTTCCCTCTACCATTCACCCTCTCTCCCTCCACTTATGTAGAGGATATGTAGCAGATCCACACTGAGAAATCAGTCTGACCATATGCAGCCCAGACCACCTCAGTTCATCCTCAGTGCAGCTTGGTGAATCCTCACGTGTACTTAGGACTGTCAATTCGTAATCAACTCACCCAAGACAATTAGTAATGTCAGGTGGGAACAAGGTCATACAGTGATCGCAAGCCTGAACAATTGGTTTATATTGAGCAAACTATTATGACAAAGAACTGCACTCACAGGCAGAAGTAAGGCCCTTCCTGCAGCACCAAAGCAAGTGAAAACAGAACGCCGTACAAACAAAAAACGACTCGACTGAAGACAGGAAAGTAATGCATCTGTCAGTCAGACCTACTTTTTCCACATTATTGGGCAGGTCACAAATTCTCTGGCAATATGGGTGGGAAGGATATTCTGTCTGAAGGTAAAATGAATGGAATAGTCCATTTTCTTGCAAGAGGCTTGTAAACAATTGGTGCCTCCAGAGTCCCAAGAATCTCTTGATGCAAGATCCTGCAGAGCCAGTAGGGTTCATAAAATTATACTCCTGGGTTTCCAGATAGCTCAACTGGTTGACTGACCCGTGAGCAGGGGCTATAGTCCCCAACACAATGACCTGAGTTCAATTCCAGCTCACGGTCCTTTGCTGCAGGTCTTCTCCCTACTTTCTTGTCTGCCTCTCTACTAAAAACTATCAAATAAAGTCAAAAAAAACTTTAATTAAAAAAAAAGACAACTATACTCCCAAAACATAGTTATGAAACGGTAAACATTCCAGACCATTACATGAGAAGCTGTGAACGCTGAATTTTTAGAAAAATGTCACCTTAATTCCTCTATCCTCTGTTCACCTCCTTTTATCTTTTCCAAACACTGTGGGAAGAGACAAGACAAAACAAAGAGATTAAACAGAGCTTTAGAGAAATGTTGGGATACATGTGATGAAATATCATATCTTTATTAGAAATACCTGAATATTGTAATTTATTTGATAATGATATAATATGGTCAGAATGTGTCACAAAGGTTTCATTTAGTACATTTCCACAATCTCCTAGAAAAAGTATTCATCCTAATATGTATCCTAATTTTGTGTCTGAGCTGCTCCATCTCTCTCTGCAGATGGGAGCTAACAGCGTGGACTGGCTGCTCTGCATCCTGTGGCGTCGGCATACAGACCAGGAGTGTTTTTTGCATGCGTCTGTTGTCCATTGACCAGCAGGATATTCTGACTGTTTCAGAAGGAGAGTGCAGGGATTTCAAACCTGCCATCCTGCAACCCTGTAACCAAGTGGACTGTCCTCCGGCCTGGGAGACCGAACCTTGGCAGCAGGTACTTGCCAATATATGGAAAATGATTACATCCTTCCCTTCCTAGCTCAGACTTTTTCTTTTGTTTCCTCCCTCCAGTGCTCCCAGTCCTGTGGTGGTGGTGTCCAGGTGCGGAAGGTCTATTGCAAGCAGCTCCTCTCCACAGGGGCCTATAGGAGGCTGGAAGACAGGATCTGCTCGGGAGTCAAACCTGACACTAACAGAGACTGCAACAATATTGACTGTCTCCCTTACATTGCAGGAGGAGAATGGGGCAAGGTGAGCATTAGTGAGTAGAGAAATGAAAGAGCTGATAGACAAAGAGTGGAGGTTGCATGAAGACCATTGTTTTCAATATTGCATTATTTTCACAAAGTCATATATCATTTGAACTAAGACCTGATCAAGTTTTAAGTCAGCTTCTACAACCAGTTTCTTCCATGACTTTTTGATTGTCATAAATATAAATAAGCATATCTGTTGATGTATATTATATACTACACAATCGACTATATATTTTATCTATATAGGCTGAATTTCAGCCTGGCATCTTTTTTTTTATTTACATAAATGTTGGACAATTTTGTGGTGTACAATATATATCCAGTGCCATTGTTACATGAAATTCCTGTCATAAACTTAACGAAATTTTTACATAAACTCTATAAAACAGGAACTAAATTGCTTCACTCACTTTAACCATACTGAGCATGTGCAAAAACATTGGCACTGAATGATAAAACCAACAAACACAACCCAATGCAGGATTTTGCAGAATCATCTAATATTATAGCTCTGATGTTTATGTTTTTCAAAAACACCTTGATTCTATCTTGTTTTATTTTGCTCTGTAGTGTTCTGTGTCCTGTGGTTTGGGGATCCAGCGTAGAGAGCCACTCTGTCGCCAGTTGAGGGGCATGGGCCAACAGGTGACACTGGCCAGGGAGCTATGCGTAGGTTTAACCTCCCCACCTCTCGTACGAACCTGCCGCATGCTGACCTGTCCCAGTAAGAAGACATAAACACTCACACATACATTTTAATGTGTTTTTTTGTGTGAGTGGCCACCATGGGTACATGCAGCCATCCAACGTGATTAAACACTGAAGCTCTCTGTGTTCCATTTTTTCTACACTTCTACACTATTACTAAATATTAATATGAACACATTTGGAAAAACCCATTTTTTGGCATTGGCAATTGAGTGTAAAAATTTCCTACATGAAAAAGTTTTGCTGTTGCTAGAAATGCATAATACCAGTCTATACAGCACGACAAGATTTTAATCTGTGGCATATTCTCCCTTATAGACGGGGTGCTTGGTTTACAATGTTTTTGACCAACAGCGTTTCATAGTTACGTCAGAATTGGTCACAGGTGTGTCCTCAGTGTAGACGAGTACATCGTCATGCTGCACTATAAGATAGCTTTGTTTACATTCCCTGGTTGTACGCCACCTTGGATTGTGCTACATTCGCTAACTTTTTATCCTTCATTATGGCTCCCAAGCCTAAGTCAGACTCTTCTGATGGCAGTGAAGAAAAGGAAAGCCATCTCCATGGAAGTCCAATTAGATAGAATAAAATGCTCAAGTGGTATAAACAGTGCAACATATTCTGTTATCTTCTTGTAAAATGACTCATACATGCATGAAGGTCATTGGTATTCATGACTTTCTTCGAAGAACTGATCCATGTCGTGATGCACATAATAGCTTTGCTTACATTTTCACCATAACGCAATGCACATAATGGCTTTGTTTACATTTTTGCCGGAGTTCCAACTTGTGCCGTAAATTGACTTTCACTGATCTGTAGGAACACAGCTCTGACATAAGTCGAGGACCCCCTGTATATAGCCACCCAAGATATGAAATGGTTCTTGAAGAATATCCCATGCATTTGAGGGTTATTAATTTGTCAGATCCCTGTGTCAGTTGAACGAGGCTGGTGTTGACAAAATTGAAATTATACTTTTGGGATATCTAAATACCCTGCTACACATATGTACATACAACACCACAATACTGCAGAGGCTACTTGCACACTTCATTGGAATTGTTAGACAGGCAGTAAAGTTTAAGAGAAGAGAGAATGCTAAGATGACCATAAATTACAATAAAACCATATTTTCTTCTAATCTCTTACCAAGGTAATTACTGACCAATTTTGAGCCAGTACCTATTTAGACCCAGGCTTTGGAGAGGCATCCTCACTTGACACTGCCGATGGTCCATTCAACCGTCAGCTATACACTCTTTGTCCTGTGGAGGGTTATGAGGCACTGGAGGCTACTGTAGATGACACTGGGGGAGAGGCAGCGAACACCCTGCACAGGTCACCAGGCCATTACAGGCCTAACACAAAGAGACAAGCATCCATGCACACTCACACTCGTGCCTATGGTAAATTTACCTTCAACACTTAACCTACCATTCATGTCTTTGGCCTGTGGGAGGGAAATGGAGCAACCGGAGAAAAAATTAACGGCCCAGAACCCAGGACCTTCTTACTGTTAGGCTGCAGTGCTAACCACTGCACCACCTGCCACCCCACTGATGAGATTTGGATGACACTAAAGTGTATCAGTGTATCAAACAGTTCATTTTTGATTTCACATGAGTGAATTCACAGGAGTACTAAAGCATATAATTCTTTATTTGTGGTCCTAGGTTAAACAGGAATAGGCAAATGTGTTGCCAGCTGTAGCTTTGACATGTCAAACTACAAATTTATTAACATTCTCATGAACACAATGTTGGTATGGGTATACAGCCAGACAATAATTACCCATTTGACTGTAAGAAATGCAAACACTCCCCAGTTCTGTGCAGGGTCTCACTTTGTATCAACAGATTTTGCCTTCCTTTTGAAAGTTGATATTTGAAGAAAAACCTTTGAAGCCAGCCAACTCAAATAATTTGAGTTGTCTATCACTAAACATCTTTAAGGATGAAGAAAAAAATACTACAGGTCAAATACTTCCTTGGAAAATGATTGAAATTGTTCCTAAAGAGAGAGCTGGGGGGGTCAGTGGAAGATAGCCATGTTGTTTGAACTTGGAATGTGGTATGTCTTACAGTATTAATATTTTCCTGCCAAAAATGTTGCAGTTTTGCAGTTCAGAGTGTGGGGTGCTGGGATATGTAGTGTTTGTCTACATTCAGTCAGAAATAGGTACAGCTAGACAGCCTTAAAAAAATGTTGTAATTTTTCAGCGGTGTGCATCATAGGGTTAAATGGATTGTGCAATACAGCAGTTAAGGTGAATGTGACAGTTTCATAAAGAAGTGATAAAGCTGCCAGTGTGGAAAGGCTATCACATCTTAATGTACTTATATTAACCCAATGTACATTTTAGTACCACTTAGGTTTGGTCACCTGAGATGGTACCAATATCTGGTCTGGCCCATGGACTATATATGAAAATCATGCATTAAGTTCAACAGCTGTTTAATGAGTGATCATTCATTCAACATTCATTTGGGAATTGGGTTCAGTTTCACTGTACACGTACACCTCTGAATGGCTGAAAAGAACAAAAGAACAAAATTAAGGTTTTGGAGTAACTGAGTCCAAGTCCACACTGTAATCCAATTCAGATACTGTGGCAAGACCTGAAAAAGGCAGTTCATGCTGGAAAGCATCTAATGTGGCCGAATTAAAACTATTCTGCAGAGAAGAATGAGCCAAAATTCCTGCTATAGACAGCTCTCTGGTTTTCATGTTGGTTACACCTCTAACTATAGATGCAGTCTGCAAAGGCAAAACCCAAATTTGAAACTGAATGTAGACAGTGAGCGCTATTTAATGTTTAAATAATCAGTTAATAGGACACTTCAGGGCAACAAAACACACCTGTCAGTTACATGTTCCAATACTTTTGCTCACATGAAAAATGCGTGGGTTCAAATAAAAGATGCTATCTCTTAAGTTGTGCATCAGATCCAGATGTAAATACCTGGAAATAAAACCTGAAATGTTGATCTCTTGTCTCATATTTATCGTTTGTGTTACGATGTTGTAGATCAGACACTCAGAAGTGAGGCAACAGAGATGCGACAGACTTGGCATACAAGTAAAACATTTGTTTATTACAAAGTTACGATAGGATGATGACAGAGGGTCACAAAATTTTCAGGAAAAACTCAGAACAGAAACAGGACCCAGTGGGGTGGAGGTTTACTGTAACTAGGTTTAATACACGAAACAACAAAACTACTTTCTGCTCCCTTTCATTCAGAAGTTTGGACACTGTTTTTAATTGTATTGAAGTGTTTTTTTGTTTTTTCTTTTATCGATGAAGGAAATATAAACTAACTAACTCACTAACTCACTAACTACCCTGAAACCTGGTCACACCAAGGCAGGAAAGCTGCAGAGTAAACAGGATGCAGAGTAACATTGTTGCTGAAAATTTGGCACACAGTAACAAAAGCAAGAACCTCTTGGAACAGAACAAACAGAGAACTAACCAGGAACCCTAAGAACAGGAATACACTAACTGAACTTGCTCATTAAAAGAGCTGGGGACTTAACTGTCCAAGGCGGGGAACTGGAGCTGGAAAGGTAGGGCAGGTGAGGTCGTGTGTGGCCAGGTGGTGGTCGGAGTCTGGACAGGTGTTGCAGTGATCGGCGTGAGGTGAGTGGAAGGGCTGGTGCCGTGATGCAGGATGAAGATCGATGGTGGGTCGAAGGAATCCGGACCGGCAGGGTGACTGAAGGGGAATCCAGGCAGAAAGAGCAGGCAGGAATTCAACTAGAACAAAGAAAGAATTGTGAGCATGAGCAGCAACAAAAGTGAGCTGGATGTGAACCAGGGCTAATACTGACTGGAGTAGTTCACGATCTGGCCACGAGTAGTAGTCTGGCTTTTATGGAAGGAGGATGATGCGTGGTGTTCACTCCCACCTGTCCACTTGCCACCTAGGAGAGAGAGAGATAGGGGGAGGGAAGAAGAATCTGCCACTATCTGGCAGCTGAGGTGGAGGCCATGACAGTTTGATGTGAAACCCAAATGTTTTCAGTCTACAGCAAAAATAAAGGAATTGGCCTCACTGTTCCAATACTTTTGGAGGGGAGTGTAATATCACATATACCACAGGTCTTATAGGCTGGAGTTCATCCAACAGTTAGAAAGCAAGTGCTTTTAATTTTTCACCTACTGTTTCACTGTTAAAACTATTTAACATTTCTGCAGTGTTTGTGTGTCTTTACAGTCTTCAGTTTTCTTCTTATAATTTTAGAGACTTTCATCTGTCTCAAAAAAATAGACTTACACAAAACTTGCAAATTTATGTGAGCATTAAAAAACACCTTCTCACTTTCTGTCCTAACAGAGCACAAGAAGGACATGAGACCCAAAGGCACGAAGCAGGTTCCAATAAAGAACCAAGTAAAGCAGACAGTCAAACATGGCACAAAGCCTCGAGGCTATGAGGAGGGGGTAAAACAGTGTCCCGTGCTCATGGGTATACATCGCATCTACATCCAGACCCGCAAAGAAAAACGCCTCCACCTGACTGTTGGTGGCCATGCCTTCCTTTTACCCAATACCTCTCTGGTCATCAAATGCCCTGTCAGAAGGTTCCCTAAAGTCTACAGAAGCTGGCTCAAAGATGGGAGCCCCCTGCCCAGCTCCAAACACCACCTCATCACCAAATCGGGCTCTCTGAAAATCCACCAAGTTAGGACACAGGACATTGGGGTGTACAAGTGTGTTGCTGGACCTGCCTCAGACATTTTCACCCTCCAGCTGATAGGTAGTACCAGCAGGTCAACTGGCACACTGTCTGCTGCCAGTCTTGGTCCCTACTGGAGGGAGATGTCGCCTCGTTGTCATGGACACTACTCAGGCCGGGAGCTGATCGCACCTGAAGTCACTGTGTCCCTGCTGCCCCTTCGTGGACAGCAGGTCTCTCTGCTGCCAAGGGTGAAGGAGAGGCTGATTAATATCACACTGCAGGCTGACAGAGGAGAGATTCAGCAGGAGCATGCTTCAGAACTCATCTCCTCACTGCTGACCCACATGTCTGCTTCCCAGCTCTGGACCACAACTACAAAGGGAGAAGGACAAGATAAAGGTAATTAGAAACCCAACTGCACATTCTGTAAAACTTCTTTTTTCTTCTGTTTAATCAAAACTCTACCAAAAATATCTTAAGGTTGTCTTCTTATTCTCTGTAAGACAAATTCTTTCATCATTTGTCTTTCATTTTAGATAAGAAAAACATAAAAAAGAAAGTTCCACTTAGTTTGGCCAATCTTCTCTGAACTCACATTACAAGACATTTTCTTCTGAAGAGCTACTGCTGAGTGGATGGCTGTTGTTGACTATTCTGGTAAAAACTCAGGACCTAAGCAGGTTCAGAAATGGTCAAATCAGTCCATCCAGCACCAACAATCCTGCTATGGTCATAGTCATTCTGATCCCATTTTTTCTCCCATTCTAATATTTGATGTGAATATAACATTTTAATCTGAAGCAAATATTGTCAAATATCTCCTCGTGGTCTGCTGGGTGTCTGTTCTGTGTGTGCATTGTGTTAATGCACAATCCTGACTCAGACCAATATACACAACATTATTCCAGTGTGTCCCATACATAGAACTCATGTATAGAACAGGAGAGGTCAGATGAGTGAAAAGGTGGATTAGGATCTAGAGGTATGGTAAAACTGGTACCTTCCTACTTTCTACATTTGCATGTCAAACTGTCAAGAATCTTTCTCCAGAATCACAGACTCCCCCTTTTGGTGAATTTTCTGACCTGTATCATTTGAATTTTGAATTGTATTGCTGCCATATATTTAACAGATTGGGTAACTTTATCAATGAGCAGGTATACAAGTGTTCCCAATGACGTGGTCAGTCACTGTAAATGTAAATGTATGCTGATGCGAAGTTTCTCTTCAAACCATAGATAAGATAAGATAAGATAAAGTTCTTTATTTCTCCCCACTCCAGGGGAAATTTACATTGTTACAGCAGCTTAATGAAAAACAAATAAGAAGAAATTACTCATCATATTGACTAACCAGTCTTGGTCTCACTTTCAGGAATAAACGTTCACTTTCATTTGCCGTGTTTCTATCTGATTGGTTCTGTAGACAGACTGCCCAACTGGTCTGAGTACTCTTCATCTGAGATGGTTGTGAACAGGCCACTGATCATCAGACAGCAGCAGATCCTTCCACTGACTTTTCAGAAGAACATCAACATCAGTATCGGACACAATGCCCTTCTTACCTACGACACACGATCGCTGACCATACGCTGTCCTACAGAGGGTTTCCCACCTGCCAAAATCAGCTGGACCAAAGATGGAGCTCTGCTACAGCACAATGACAGGTAACATAGTGGAATTAATGGTGGCACTGATGCAGTGCAAGCTTTATGAGGTATTTTAATCATGATAACATATATCTAAATATCATAATACCAGACTAACACTTTTTGTAAATTCTGGCCTATACTAAAAAAACATTTCTCATATAGGTGGTTTTCTGTGTTGAGCCAAAGATGGAAAAGAAGACAGCCAAATAAAAATCAGTCCACAACAAAAGTGAATACACCTTTGACCACTGATAGACAAGTTACTTGTGACCTTTGAAACAAAATTAAGTAGATGAGATTTTCAATCGGCCTAATTACATGAACATACTCATAAAGTGACCTGTAAACACCAGGAGTTTCTGAATTTTTGCTGTGTTTATCTGCATGTCCGTATCATGGTTTCAAATGTAAAATAGTTTCCAGAGGAATTAAAAAATCTGATTCTGAGACCTCGTGAAGCTGGCAAAAGATACATGAAATTCAAAGACCAACTAATTATAAGTGTAAAATCCGTTGCAGCAGTGATCAGGGAATAACAATGGCTGTCTTCCTAAAATGATGCTACTGATAGTGCTTATACAATGTAGCTCTGCAAAACAGACAGATGAGTGCCTCAGACTTGGCACAGGAGTTATGAATGAAAATGAGAGTTTCTGTGGCAGTGTGAAGGACATTGCATGACATCATCCACATTAATATGTTTTGAGAGGGGTTTTTTGTAGATAAAATAAACTCTTCCTTTTTAGCACAAAACTGCAGGATGAAACTTTGCTAAAAAAAAAAAAAAGGTGAAGAAAAGCCTGATGAATATTAGGAGCATGTTTTTGTGGGGAGTTGTGATGTTACATAAAAAATAAGTAAATTTTTAGTATGTAATCTATCCACCACCTATAGAATATAAAGAGAAAGACTCCTACATCAGTGAAAGCTGTGTGTAGTTAGTTTCTGATACCAATTGTCACACAGCATACCAGCTGCTATTAGCACTAGCTGTCAAATTCAATAAAGTATTGCAGACTGATCATTCTGTCTCAGGTAGTGTCATAGTTTTCATATTGTACTTGTCTCAGTTGTTCATGTACATGGTAAGAAGTGTTTAGAGAATTGGCTGGAAAGGCCGCTGTATGTAGTCCAGGCACTGTTTGCTTTCAGAGGTATCTCAGTGATCATAACCAACAACAGGTCAGACTTACCTCCACTGATGTTTACTTGCCTCTATGTGTTCTCGTGCTGGATTTGTTTGGGTAAAGCGTTCCTATTTCTGTTTATTCCTTTTCATATCCTATGAGTATCAATCATTTTCTTTCCTGTAAATATTTATTATGCAGACAAAAGAATGTGATATATTTTAAATAGGGCTGGGCGCATTTTCGTGCATTAATTAATCAAGACAATTATTTTAATGTACGTTAATGCAGTTTTTTATTCGTACTATTCTGAAAGTCTGTTGCTCACTGGCTCTGAATACACAGAGGGCTAGAAGTTGAACAGGACTTGGGATGGGCATCATCACATCTCACCCAAACTAACAGTGGAGGGAGCGTTCAGGAGAGAGATTGGATGCAGTGTGTGGGAGAAGTAGAGATAAACTAAAACAAGACAAGCTAACAAATACCACAGTGAAGTAGTTAACTACAGACTGCATTCTGATTAGTTTTGTGGAAGATGTTGGTCTGAGGAACGTTTTTAGGATCACAACGAATGACGGCACATGTGAGCCTCAACCTGCATCACTGGATGATCTTTTGTAGGTTTGTGACAATATAAACTTATAGAATGAACTTAAACCCATGGCCACTGCATCGCACATGGGTTCAGATTTATTCTATGGTCATTTGTTCTTCTCCCCACATTTCCTGTCACTCTCCACTGTCCTACATATTAAAGCCTAAACAGGCCAAAGAAGAAGTACAAACATGGACTTCACAGACTAAAAAGTCTTCTACACAGTCAGCACCAGCTGTGTACTTTTTGTGTGTTTGACTACTTCACCTCACTCTAACAGGGACAGCTGCTACTGAACATAGACTGTTTCTGCTGCTCCCTGACAAAAGAAAAATGTTTCTGCTGGTACCTGTTCAGAGAAGAAATAAGAATACATAAATGTTAACTTGCTTTTGTAAAAGGTTCCTGTTACAATGTTATGACCACGACTCTGGACTCTGAGGGTAACTTGTTTTTATAAAACAAACCAGATAAAATGTTAATGCCCTGGCTGTGACAAATAGCTTTGGTTTTATATTTGATTTGATTACATTAATGTTTAGGTTGAAATTCACAAGAAATACTTTAACTGCTACTGTGTAAACCAAATGTCACTGCATTTTTGCTCATATAGCGATACTTTTAAAATAAAAGTGCTCCTTTTTAAATGCATTGTTTAATTTTGGGCCTTGCTTAACAATGCGATTAATTGTGATTAATCACATAAAAAAAGAAGTGATTAATTTTGATTAAAAGTTTTAATTGTTGCCCATCACTAATTTTAAATATATATTTTTCTTGACTGTAATAAAAACATGTAAAAATGATGAGGCATTTAATCTACTGTACATACAGTATACAACAGAAGTTAATGCACCCGGTTCAATACCATTTCACTGTCAAATGAATCAAAACTGCATCACCTCTCAGAAACAGTTAGCAGTTAACAGCAAGAGTTCATGCTGTGAGGTCAGTATTTTTAATGTAGTAATTCAGAACTTTTTTTTACCCAAGATTATATACCCAAGGCATTCCCAGGCAAGATAAGATAAGATAAGATAAGATAAGATAAGATCTGAAGGATGTTCTTGTACAAGATATTGCTCAGAAAAAACAAAACAACATTACATAACAAATGTAATGCTTAAAAAGTAGGAAATCAGTAAGATAAAAAATAATGCTGGCGATTCTTCTGAGGTAACGAGAAATATCTCACATTATATATTGCACATGAACTGTTGATATGTGTTGTGTGCTGTACCTCGGTGGTCTCAGTCTACAGCTGAAGCTGCTCTCATGTGACAGCAGTGTGGTCTGCAGGGAATGAGAGGTGTCGTTCATAATACTGAGTAGTTTCCTCAGCCTCCTCCTGTCTGACACCTCCACCAAAGACTACAGCTCTACTCCCAGGACAGAACCAACTTTCCTGGTGAGCTTGTTGGGTCTGTTAGAATTGACTGGATTCACCCTGCTGCCCCAGCACACTACAGTGTAGAAGATGATGCTGGACACCACCAAGTGATGAAACATCTGCAGCATGGTTCTGCAGACATTGAAAGATTTTAATCTCCTGAGGCACGATGCTTTGCATCCTCATAAACTGTAGCCAATCTGTGAGGTAGTTAGTGATCCAGGCTGCTAGTGGAGCCTACCAGCATCTCCAGCAGACAACCTGAGCAAGGCAGGTTGTCTGGTGTTAAAAGCACGGGAAAAGTCAAAGAACATGACTCTCACAGAATTGCCTGTCTCTTCCAGGTGTATATAAGCCTTATGCAACAGAAGGATGATGGCATCTTCCACTCCAATGTGAGGCTGGTATGCAAATTACAAGGAGTCAGTGATGGTTAAATTATTGAGTTGTATGAGCAGCCTTTCGAGTGACTTCATGATATGCGAAGTCAAAGTCACTGGTCTGTAGTTATTGAAGGTGTTAAAAGTGCTCTTTCTTGTGCATAGGAACCAGGCATGATGTTTTCCACAGAGCAGGGATAATCATTAAACCCAGGCTCACACTAAAAATGTGCTGAAAACCCACACAGAGCTGAGAAGGACATCCTTTCAGCAGCCTGGGGCTGAGGTCGTCAGGCCCTATTGCCTTGGTTGAATGGAGTCTGCTGAAGTCTTTGCTCACATCCTCTGCAGTGACAGTGAACAGAAAGAGAGCCCTGGTGGAGGATGATGGCAAGAGAGAGCTTCAACAGCGGTTGAAGAAAGACAGTGGGGTGATAATGCAGGGGAAGGGGGCTAGGGGAGAGCTGTTCAGGTGGAGAATGGTGAGAAGGTGCCTGGTAAATAGAGTAGGGGTAGGTGGCTAGTAATGAATGGATAGTGTGTGTGTGTGTGGGGAGAAACCACATCATCAAATCTGTTGAAAAACATGTTCAACTTGTTGGCCTCATCCAGGTCTCTTTCCGGCTCTGGTAGCTCTTTCCACCATGGCTGTGATGGTTCTCAGGCCAGTCCAAACTTATCTGATGTTATTCTGCTAGTTTTGTCTCCAGATTCCTTCTGTAACTCTCACTGACATCAGTAATCTTGTCCTTCAGCTCCTTCTGTATCTTCTTTGAATCCTTCCTTTGCCTGCTCCTGAAAGGCACCTTCTTTCTGTCCAATGAAGCTTTGATATCTTTAGTGACCCAGGACCTGGGGAAACAGTGCACTGTCTTGGTTTAGATTGCACTGTCCATGCAGAAGGGGATGCATGGTGGCTCGGTTGTTAGCACCATCGCCTGACAGCTGCAAGATACCCGGTCTGTGCACCAGCTGTGTGGAGTTTGTATGTTTTCACTGCATTCTCTGGCTTCCTCCCACAGTCCAAAAATATTGGTTAATTGGTGATTCTAAACTATCCATAGTTATGAATGTGAGTGTGCTTGGTTGTATGTCTCTATGTGTAGCCCTGCAGTAGATTGGCGACCTTCGTACTGAGTTGGGATATGCTCCAGCCTTCCCAAGACCCTACAGAGGATTAAGCGGTGTATAGATAATGGATGGATGTCTATGCAGAAATGCAGAAACACAGTCTATAATACAGTCCGTCTGTTAATTTATGTCCTCCCTGTGTGCGTTACTGAGAACATCCCACTCTGTCACCTCAAAGCATATCTGCAGATTCTCCACAACATCCCTTGACCACGTCTGAACAGTTCTGGTGATCACTGGTTACTGCTGTATGGCAAGAATGTAGATGGGCTTGAGGTGGACCAGGTTGTGATCTTACCTGCCCAGAGGAGGGAAAGCTATGGAGTTTGTATGCTTCCTTAACATTGACATACAACAGGTCCAGTGTTTTGTTGTAACTGGTACTGCAATGCAAAAAAATGTTTTAAGGTATGCAGAGTTGATGTAACACTGACGTGACTGAAATCCCCGAAAATGGCTATGAAGGCACTGGGGTGAAGTGTCTGTGGTTCTGCTGCTCACAGAATCAATGACCACTAACCCTCGATGTATTGACAATGGGATGAATGTAAACAACTGTCAAACTGGTATGAAAAAATTTTATGGACGGATACTCACCAGTAGCCATTTGATGTCCAGGCTGCATACAAGTTCCTTTACAGGAATGTATCTGGGGTTGCACTGCTTTCCTCTTTTTGCTGCTCTCACTGCAACTTCTGTTATTACGTCTGGAAGTAATAAGACACAATCACACAAAGAGAGATTGAAAGTGAGATATTGTAAATCAGGGGTCACCAACTATATTTGTCAGAGGGCCAGAATTTTACCGGACAGTCACCTTGGGGGCCAGACCCTCAAACAAAAATTAAATAAAAATCAAACTCTGGCATAACATTATTATTTGATGTTTATTGTTTATATTTTTTTCAATTTCATTACAAAACTGAAGGCATTTTTAGCCTTTATGAGTCAGGCTCCTATCACCTATACCACAGTCAACCACCAGGAGTGATAGCGATATTTTGCCTCAACTCAATTAAGTCAACTTTATTTATAGAGCACTTGAAAAACAAACACCGCGGAAGTGAAAGGAAAAGGCCTCTTAACACAGGTAGAATGGCACTCTCAAAGGCCATGAAACAAAAAGTTGATGTGGAAAACAGATCCTTTAATAATGACTGGACTGAAAAGTAGGCATTTATCATGCCAGCCTTCCGAAATGCGTCACCTGTATGCCTCATTTGCAACGAAACTGTTGCTGTTGCAAAAGAATATAATCTGCGCCGTCACCACAACACTAAACATAAAAAATTTCAAGGATTCATATCCTGAGCAGTCAGAGGCCCGTCAGAGAAGAATCACCACATTGAAATCTGCCTACTCCCGTGCAAATGGCATTATTACTGGAACTTTAACTGATCAAGAGAGAGTAACGTGTGCATCTCTGCAGGCTGCCTGGGTGCTTTGCAAACATAACCGGCCTTTCACGGAAAGTGAGCTTTTAAAGGAGAGCATGGTCGCCGTTCTGGAGGAACGGTGCCCCCGACAAATCCATGGACAGAGTTATTGCATCTGTCAAACAAATGCCTCTCTCTGCTTCAACTGCTGCACGTCGTGTCCACGTCTTGGCAGAGCATGTCCAGCCAGCTGTCATTGACGGGATCAAGGAAGCCAAATACATTTCACTGGCATTTGGTGAGTCCACTGACAACACGGATATTTCACAGTTGTGCGTTTTTGTCAGATACTTTGATGGCAAAGATTTCCGAGAGGAGCTGCTGGCATTGCTTCCGCTGGAGGACAACACCACTGCTGACATCATCTTTGGAAAACTGGAGGATTGTTTTAAAAGCCATGGATTGTCCCTGGATAAAATCAACCTGACAGTGACAGATGGTGCACCTGCCATGATTGGCAAAAACAAGGGTCTGGTGAGCAGAATAAAGACTGTCGCTCCTAAAACTAACGCACTTCACTGTATTATCCATCAGCGTGCTGTGCGCAAAGCTAAGCGGGGAGCTCAAAGAGGTGATGGAGAAAACCATGAAAATTATTAACCACGTCAGAGGAAATTCAAGCACGCAGCAGCGCCTGTTCCACAAATTTGTGCTGGAATCCCAGGCTTCTCATGATGACCTGTTACTCCACAATGACGTGCGCTGGCTCAGTAAGAGCAAAGCACTGGAGCGCTTCGTTGCACTTCGTGTCCAAGTAGTGGATTTTTTTAAAGAAAGTAAATCAAATGCGGCAGGTGACCATCTCCGCATCATGCAAGACAGAGAATACATGTGCAACGTTGCGTTTTAACAGACATTTTCTCCCATTTGAATACACTTAATCTCCAGCTGCAAGGAAGAGAAAAATCAGTGGTGGATTTGGTGGAAAAACTTGATGCCTTTGGGAACAAACTTGATCTGTTCCATGCAGATTTGTTGTCAGAGAGGCTGCTGCACTTCAACACACTGAAGACGGTGGGAGAAAGCAACGTAACAGACAAGATGAAGACATTCATCACACAATTAAAAGACAACTTCTCTGCTAGACTGGATGACTTTTTCATTTCCAGGGATGTCACTGGATTTGTGCGTGACCCGTTCACCATCAGCCCAAGCGGAGAATTCTCCACAAACGCTGTGAAAATGATGCCGTTGGACGAGGCGTCCATTCAGAGCGAGCTGGCTGAAATCCAGGCTGCTCTCCATGGTGCTGAAAGCCTGAGCGCATTCTGGATGTCTTGTCCCGAGGACTATGGCACATTGAAGACGCTGGCTATGTATGTGCTCACCATGTTGGGTTCAACCTACACCTGCGAGGCTGCGTTCTCCAAGATGAACTCGATAAAAACACACGAGAGGAACCGACTGTCAAACCAGTCTTTGGAGGGCTGTTTGCGCATAAGTCTGACAGCGGCCAAGCCTGATGTGAAAAAGTTGGTGTCAGAGGGGAAATGTAACTTCAGCCATTAAGCAGTGTGAGGAGCCCATTTCAGCCTTGTGATGTGAAATCGCTATAGCCCACTTAACGTTTTATTTGATGTGCGAACATTATTTGTGACCTGTTTTGTTCTGGTACCAGGTTAGTATTTATTTACCATGCTATTTTAAGTTATGCCAGTTGGTTTTTCCTCCTTTTTTTGTCCTGAGAAGTCTACTAGTTTGAAGCTTGTTGTTGAGACTTTGAAATAAAAACCAAATGTTAAGTAAGGGCATGAGGAAAAGTTATGTTAAAAAAAAAAAACTGTGTGAAACAATAAATGTTAAACAGTGCAGCGAGTCTGTCCTCATTTCAGAATGTAGCCTAAATAGAGTCATAAATGGTGGGGATTACTGATAGTTAAGAGTCTCAGTTATTGTTGTTTTCAGTTGCTTTAATAGTGTGGACCACATGATATTTTCTCTTTGATCCTCACAATTTTGGAATCCAGTCGCGGGCCGGATTGGACGGTTCGGCGGGCCGGATTGGACGGTTCGGCGGGCCGGATTCGGCCCGCGGGCCGCCAGTTGATGATCACTGGAGTACGGGTTTCTGCAAACACTCTCAGAAGTTGTGAGAGAGCACCACAGACCTCCCCAACAACTCTGTTCAACAGCCTCGTGGATGTGATGTTGGTGGTCTGTCTGAAGATGTTGCCAATGTATCAGGCACCCCAGTGCAGGCTGGCAGACTGCAACGTCTGAGGTCAAATAAAGCTGTTGAAAAACAAGGTTTCTTCAAACAGCTACATGCCTGGAACCTCGTCAGTGACCTGTGTGGTCTGGAAAAACTGCCAGGCCTGTAGGACAGAGCTGTAGAAGGGGGTCCGCTCAGGTAGGTCCACTTCATCTGATTTTAGCAGGAAAAGCTTCTTGTCTTCGCTGCATGAGGCAGTCTTAGACTGGATATCAATCAGTCTCTGTCCCCCTTCGATCTCAGGCAGATACAGAGCTGCTGCTTGGATTCAGTGACAGCCAGACCAAGAAAAAGTCCAATATGGTCAACTGAATTTCCTCCATCAGGCCTCTTGGTGGTGTCAGAGCAAGTAATCTGTGCTAAAGATGGAAGTTATTGGTGACCAGGACCTTCCCCAGTAGGACACCTGGGGCAGCAACCATTTCCATTTAGACAACCGAGCACATATCTTCTCCTTAACTCCCACCAAGTTTTTTTCATGAAAATCATCAGAACCCAGAAACACTCCCAACACTTTCAGCCCCATCTTTCACTGCTGAAGTCCACCGAGCAGCCTTGGCACCACCTGGTCTCATGATTGTCCCACCAGTAGTGCTTCACTTTTTCCCAGCTGAACTGTTTTATGGCACTTATCCAAATTTTGTTATCCTGACTAGATCCTTGCTTGTGTTGTATCTACTTTCAGATGTACATCACTTTGGATTAATGTGTCTGCTAAATGAAATTGTAGAACTGTAGAATCAAGAACAGCTCTCTCCTCCAGTAGTTCCTTGAAGGATAGAAGTCACTGAATGGCACCACATCTCGTTTGGGTCAGTTGTCATTCTGCCTCCTGGGAGCTTCAGGCAGGTCATCTGCTTCCTTCCTCAACTTGAACTCTCCAGCTTGAGGAAGAAGGAGCTTCGGTCATCCATGTCTTGGAGGAAGTAAGACCTCACCAGAGCTCCCTTCCCTCTCTCCTGCAGGAAAGAGCTCAGGTCCAGCCGTTTATTCAACAGTGTATGGCCCATGGCAGGATCCGGGTCCCCGCACAACCCCTCTTCAGTTTTTCTGATGGAGTGGAGAGGGAGGGAGAGAGAGGGAGAGTGACCTTGTTTTACCCATTCTCCACCCAGTCTCCAGAAACTTTCATGTCCTTTGACTTCTCTGCAACAGGCCTTCTCATCAATCTCATCACTCAACTCTGCTGCACCCTCTTGCCCTTTGCCAACTGTAATCTCGTCCTCTCCCTCTGCTTCTCGCTCACAGGTGGTGTTGGTGGATTCTGGTGCCGATGCTAACATCGTTGATGACAGCCATGTGAGAAAGTTTTGCCTAGACTCTGTTCCCCTGACACGGCCCCTGAATGCCATGGCACTCAACAGCTCCTCTGGCAAGTGACCCACCACACCACCCTGGTAATTCTCACATTCCCCGATAAACACAGAGAGACAGAAGACTTCCATAAATTGGTTTACAGGCACTGTCACCTCCTGGAGCAACGTCTGTTCCTCATCCTGCTTCACGCTTCAGAGCCCAAACCAGCTAACACGTCTCTGTCCGCCACCTCTCCTGAATCTGAATTCCCTCAAGTCTTACATCCAGCATGTTCATCAGATTCTCCAGTAACTTCCGGCTCACTAGCTCTTTGTGAAAGTGGGGAACTGCGAGTAATACATTTGTACCATCTCCATCTTGGGGTATGGGGTGTCTGAGGAGAAGGTGAGGTGGCCCATCCCTGTGAACTGCAAACAAGTTTAGAGATTTCTAGGCTTTGCCAACTTCAAATGTCAGTAGCATTGCTGCCAGTCTGCACTCTCTCGCCTCCTTCAAGTCCATGTTCCTGTTGACCCCCCAGGCTGAAAATGCCTTCCAGAAGCTAAAGGAAAGCCTCATCATGTTACTGGTTGACCATTTATTTAATAAAGTATAGACCTTTGACGTGGCTGTAGGTGCTGTCCTCTCCCAGCGAGACCCCCATGATGGGAAATTCCATCCCTTCGCCTTGCTCTCTGCAAACTGTCCTTGACAAAAAGACACTACAACGTGGGTAACAGAGACCTGGTAGTTCTTAAGGTGGCCTTGGGGGAGTGGCAACACTGGTTGGAGGGGGCTGAAGAATCTTTTCTGGTGTGGACTGATCCCAAGAACTTAGAGTACCTTAGCAGGTCTAAGGGGTTAAACGCCAGACAGGCAAGGTGGGCTCTGTCCTCAACAGATTTCATTTGAGATTGTGAGTATCTGGTGGATTGGGAGGGCCCTGATAGACATGGTTAAAGGCCAAAGTACAGACAGAGTCTATTAACACATTTTAGTACAACGGTCTGGCATCGAGTAGTGGACTGATCCCTTCTTTTATGACAGGTAGTGAATAATGAACAGGTGAGCCACTCCAAATTACAGGTGTCCCCACTCAGCTGATTATCCAGTCACCTACACAAGAGAAAGCGCATGCACACACACATCACACTCACACCCACAGGGGGAAAAGGAGGTAGAGCTGCCAGCTAAGCAGAAGAGGTGGAGGACATGACAGGAACATTCTGTACCTAAACTCATCTGAAATTTTCACCAGCTTCATCTTGAGTAGCCTGGGCCATCAGGTGCAGGCCTGAGGAACTGAGGGTATTGTCACGTTCAGCTCTCGCTCTTTGGTGATGTATTGATTACTTCAATTTTAGTTTGCTATTTCCTGTTGTGTGTTGTACTCACCTATGTCTCATTGCAGGTGTCTTTACACTCCCTCTCTTTTTCTGCGTTGTGATTACCTGACGCACCCTAATATGCTCCACTTGACACACAAGTGTGAAAGGAGGGATGAGCAAGGATGGTTTTCTGCTTGGGAATACTGTTATCTATGCTCGCACCACATGTTTCAAGCTCAGTAAATGCCATAATTATCCAATTTGGAGTAGTGCAGTAGTGAAGTAGTGCAACCTCAATTTAGACCCTTATCTACCTACTGGGAAGAGCTGAGTTGGAAATCAAACATGTGTCCTTGTGTGTCTGCAGGGTATCCTGGAATAGTGGAGGCCTTCACATTATTCAACCCAGAATATCTGACAGAGGCCAGTACAAGTGCACAGCTGCCAACACACATGGCTCAGACTCAGAGATATCTCAAATACTGCTCCCAGGTGCGTCTTTTCTGTAATGTCTGTCATTCATTTTTTTAATAAGTTAAATATAAATGTTGCTAACATGTTTATTTGTATTCCTGAATAGACTACTTTTGGTGCTACTACTTCGACGCCCAGTAAGGCTTATGTTGATACTAGTTTGACAAAAACTGTCCCTGCTGAAAAACAGGGAATTCATAGAGATTTTTACCAGCTAGTACAACAAAATGCCAAACTTTTGCAGTCAGATGTCCAACTAGTGATGAAAAAAACCACAAAACTAGTAGAGGAAACTGAGGTCTTATATCAGGAAATTAATGCTCACATGGCTTTCCAGCTAGCTATGAGGTGACTTTCAGTGGAGTTGTTTCTTCACTGTCATGCCCTCCACCTTCAGCTCTGCGTAGTGGCAGCTTCCCCCTTTCTTTCCTTTTTCCCTCATGTGTGGGGTAAGTGCAATGCACTTCAAACAATTCAGTTCAGTTTTATTAATTATGGCATAAATTTACAACGTGATTGTCACATCTCACAGCACTTAGCATAGTTAGGTACAGACCTTATGAATTATAAACAGTACAGAAAACCCAACACATCAAAGTTGCTTTTGGATTTCCTATGAGTGATGGCTGGAAGGAACGAAAAAAAAAACAAGAATAGGAAAAGGGGGGAAAAAAAACTCCAATTGGACCAGGCTCAGGGAAGGCGGCCTTCTGCCTCAACTGGCTGGGTGAGAGTGGGGATGAGAGGATGGGGATGGCAGGATAGCAGGTGGTGAGGCCAGTGGCTGCAGATCAGAGGTATGTAGCTCCAGATCCAGAGTCATCCACAGAGAGAACAAACACAGGACCTCAGGGGAAACTCAGAGTTAGTGAAGTGTAATGGTGATATGTAACAGTATAGAGAGTAAGAGGAGAGGAGCCCAGTGCATCATGGGAATCCCCCAGCAGTCTAAACCTACAGCAGCATAACTGAGGGACAGCTCAGGTGATCCTGAACAGCCCTAACTATAAGCTTTATCAAAGAGGAAAGTTTTCAGCCTAATCTTAAAAGTAGAGAGGGTGTCTGCCTCCTGAACCCAAACTGGGAGCTGATTCCACAAGGAGGAAGGAGGAACTGATAACTGAAGGCTTTGCCTCCCATTCTACTACTGGAAACTCTGGAAACCACAAGTAAACCTGCAGTCTGAGAGCAAAGTGGTGTGTAAGAGTGATATGGTACAATAAGGTCTTTAAGATACGATGGAACTTGGTCATTAAGCGTTTTATGTGTGAGGAGCAGGGTTTTAAATTCTATCCTGGATTTTACATAGAGTCAATGAAGAGAGGCTAATATGGGAGACATATGATCCTGTCAGAACTCTGGCTGTAGCATTTTGTATCAGCTGGAGGTTTTCTAAGAGAATTTTTGGGACATCCTGATAATAAGGACTTACAATAGTGCAGCCTAGAACGTATATATATGTTCCTGATTATTACAATATTACGTGGATGAAAGAAGGCTGTCCTACAAACTTGTTCTATATCTGCACTACCGGTCAAAAGTTTTAGAAAGTTTTAATTTTTATTGGAAATTATGCATGTTAATGTCTCATTGTACTCTGAAATGAAAGCATAGAACAAATAAACAAATTAAGTTAAAACAAAAAGTAAATTTAGGAACCAAAATGTATTTATAAACTTTTGACTCATCAATGCAGCCACATTTGGCAGATGTAACGGCTGAACATATTCGTGGCATTCTTTCCACAATGGAAATCAAATATTCTCCAGAACTTTCTTCCTAATTCTGTTGCACAAGTTCCCATAAATGTGTGGTACTTGTAGGTTGCTTTGCTTTCACTCTTCTGTCCAGTTCATCCCAAACCAGCTCTCTGGGGTTTAAGTCTGGAGACTGTGCTGCCACTCCATGTTTTCAATCTTACCATCTTGTTCTTTTATCCGAAAGTAGTTCTGGCATAGCTTGGACTTATGTTTTGAGTCATTATCTTGCTGTAGGATGAACCCCTGACCCAGACATTCATACATCCATAGACTTCAACTACTTGAATTTCAATTTTAAAAAATGGAAAATTTGGAGCGTTCTAAAACTTGTGACCTGTAGTGTATGTTGAATGACATACCTTGATCAAAAATAACTCCTAGGTTTTTTACAGTAGAACTGGAAGCTGAGGCAATGCCATCTAGAGTAACTAATTAGATTGCATTTTTTTAGGTGTTTAGGATCAAATACAATAACCTTAGTTTTGTCCAGATTTAAATGAAGAAAGTTACACGTGTCCTTTATGTCCTTCAGACATGCCTGGAGTTTGACCAACTGATTGGTTTCATTTCCCTTCACAGATAAATAAATATAGCTGGGTGTCATCTGCATAACAATGGGAATTTATGAAAACAATCAGCTTCTGTGCAAATGGTCACAAAATTGATTTGCTAGAGATTTTTCAAGGATTTTAGAAATAAAGGCAAAATTGGATATATTCTTGTTGTCTACTTGGGATGGGGTCTAACAGACTTTTTGATGATTTAGAGATCTAAAAGAGAGAAGTTGTCCAAACATAAAGCAGGATCCATAGATACTTCCAAAGCCACTGCACTTGACAATACATGTGCAGTTGTGAGAAAGGATGTGATGATTTGTTTTCTCTAATAGTTAGAATTTTATATGTAAAGGCGCTCATGAACTCCTCACTACTGAGTGTTGAAGAAACACAAGGTTCAACAGAATTGTAAGTCCACTGGCTACAGTGCTGAGGTTCTGGCATTAATTTTAGATTCCTTGTATTTTATTAGGCCATTTTTCCTGACTGGCCCAGATTCTTCTAAATTAGCGATCAGTCAATCAGACTTTATTTACATAACACTTTTCATACAAATGAAATGTAGCACAAAGTGCTTTACATATGAAAAGAGAAGAAAAACAATAAGACAATACAAACAAAGTGAAGTGCAGCTTTGTGTTAGTATAACTATGAAAACCGATGCTCTTTCCAAGTGGCAACATAAAGAAGGGGTCTTAAAATAGAACCCCCAAAGGAACACTGTAATTTAAAACCAAAATTAGCTTAAAACCACTTTCAATTGTGAACACTGAATGGTACACAGAACCTCCTCTAATTTATTGTATTCTTTTTCCGAGGGGCAACACTGTCAGATGACTTAGTATTGCTAGTAGTAGTAGTAGTGCTAGTAGTAGTAGTAGTGCTAGTATTTACAGGAATGGCCCTACAATCAACCTTTTCAGCCTTTCTGTTTTTAATGTACTCTAGACTCCAACAGCAATAAGTGCACCGACTACAACGACAAACAGTTGTTACTGGATGTAATTTTCAGTTCTATGAGTACATAGGAAATAGAACAATTATGTTGTCCTGTAGGATACATTTGATTTTGTTGATGTTTTTGTGAGAGGAGAAAACTGCTACTTGACGAGGACATTTAGAGAGCAGTCCTCTCTAAGTTTAACCAATGAGTGTTGTCACTGAGTTTAGCCAACTGGAATCGAGACAGACATAGCTCACAGAAATTAGAAAAAAAAGCACGTTTTATCTTTATTATGGACTGGAATGGACTGCATTTATTGTATAGTTGGTTTTTAACTGTTAAAACTGTTTGTTTTACCAAGATAAACTAGTTGAGTTTAGTAAGGAATTAAATCCAATACTGAGGCTGTTATTGTCAGCATCTACAAGAAAACTGAAGTGGCCTATTGTAATGACTTTATTTGTACAAATCACTAAATCAGCTACAAAATCTGAGAATTCAGACTTTAAAACTCAGATTAAGGGCAGGTGGATGATATATAATAACAAATAAGATGCTTTTATACTGTTTTTCAGATTTGGTGTGAGAGTGAGGCATGAAACACTGATACACCTTCTCTGTATGTGAACCTTCAGAGCCACCAGTCATCGCAGTGTCACTGAAGAATGTGTCGGACCATCGGGTAGTGTCAGGTCGCAGCTTGAGGATCACAGTTGGTGGACAAGTCAGCGTTTGGCCAGGCACCAACCTCACTCTGGACTGTCCCGTCTCTGGTAAGTCACAGCTGTATGCCTTAAATACAGAGCTTACTCAAATAAATATGAACAAAAAACATTTTATTATGGAATGGACTGCATTTACATTGGGCTTTTATTCGAAGTACATTGCTCACAGTTATGTAATTGAAAGAGGTCCACTGCATCTCAAACAACATTTTACCCATAGCCCATTCTGATAAAAGCAATGTCAGTAAAAGCAGTCTTGGTTGGAGGATTGACGGAGGGGAATAGTGTTGTAATATTCGATACGGTTGGAATAAGAACTTGAGTGTTGTGTTGACAGACATAGGGAGGCAAAGCAAAGACAAAGCAAAAACATTTCATAGGTGAAAATAGGCAGCATGGTAGATATTACTGATGTGGAGGCTAAAGGGAAGTGTTGATTTCATATGGTGCAGTATGACACCAAAACCTTTGGTTTGGGGTGAAATGTGGACCCAACAGTAATCAGTGAATAATGTGAAGGGCTGGGTTAATTCAAGTGTGGTCTTTTAGCCTATGAAAAGAACCTGTGTGAATGTTGTTACAACTGGATCTTAGGCTGCAGCGAAGGACTAGATGCACAGAGTGGTTCAGAGTGGTTTTACTGCAACAAAAGGCAATTTATGAAGAAAAAACATGACAATGAGGTGTGACAGTAAGCATCAGTGGCGTGTGAGCGTGTATAGTGGCAGTGGTCAATGTAAAACAAACCCAAGTAAGACAAAGAAGAGCATGGGTGACTGGGTGTAAGAGAGAAGAAGGAGAGCTCTGGCTCAGCAGGCCAGCTTATATTACCAGGTGTAACAGGTTAGGTGATTGTAGGCTCCGCCCAGCCAGACACCTGCAAGAGAAGAGCAAGAGAGAGAGAGAACCAACCCAACCACAAACTGATGAAAGCATTTGCTCAAGCAGGCAGTTTTGAGCTGGTTACAAAGGTTACTGAACATGGAGCCAATGTGACATCAGCTTTTCATGTGTATGTAAGTCAGCAGGCTGTATAGGGGGAGATAAAGTGGTTGAAAGTAATATTTTATCTGAATATTAAAAGTAAAGTTGGTAAGAGCAAGCGACATATATGCAGGTAAAAAGAGTAGAGCAAGATCCTGTCTCATAGTGGCAAGTCAATACTGGGAAGATGGATGCTTGATCTAACAGTATAAAGACAGACGTGCACTGGGACCCACACTTCATCAGTAGTTTGCATCATTCATCTCAAACTAAGACGTGCTGAGTGACTAAATACTAAGCTTAGTCCTCGTAAGCATGTGGCTTCACAGACAAACTGTTACTGTAGCCTCTCTGGAAAGTTGGATCCTATCCTGTATTTTAAGGTGAAGAATGAAATGATTGCAAGATATTTTCCCAAAAGTTGCCAATCTGAGATTTTGTGATCTCAAATTCTAGAAGGAGCAGTGTGTCAGGACAGATCCCCCAAAGTAAAATGCATTCAGATGTTTTTGGTGTCTCAAAGTTGATATCTTTTCACAAGTTTTTCCCTCAAATTTAAATATTTTTTAATCAGTTACAAAGTGTTCACTGCTGGCAGTAAAAGCCATTACTATAATATCAGACTGAGGTTATAGACACAAAAGTAGTCAATGGGGCAAATGGTACAGATGTAGGGCAGGCAAAAAATAAAAACCAAGAATGGGAAAAAAAAAAAAACAACTCAAAACACAGGCACAATTTACTTAGAACAAAGCTGGAGCTAAGATACAGGAAACAGTCAAAATGACATACATGAGAAAATAAACTATATCTAGGAAAACATGAGGAAAACAGGAAATTGCTAGAAAGCGTGACTGCAGCATATACAAAGACAGTCTGTAAACTGACAAAGAAAAATGCTGGACTATATACAAAAGGAACTGAGTGACAAGACGCCAGTGAAACCTGTTAGGGTAGCGCAGGCAGACACAAAATTGGGAAAAATACAAAGAAATCAAGAAAAAGCAACAGTAATTCACAAGGTAAGTAACCTTGAAATAAAAGAGACAAGAGCTACCCATTGCAGCTTAAATATTAATGTAGTGTTTTGTCTAAACACATATTCCCTACATTTCCACTGGAACTCAGCTGAACACAAAACCATTTCGACACATGTTGTAGTGTGAAGTGTACAAAAAATCCTTACCTCAGCAGACAGAATATAAAAGGGTGTCATATTGTATATTTCCTTGTCTCAAATAGTAAAAAAATAAATGAATACCTCTGGAGAGTTGTGGTGTTAAATAACAAACAAATCAACCTATAGTATGTAATCTATCCACTCAGATATAGATTATAAAGAGACAGTGAAGAATTTAGGTGGGACTATAAGGATATTGGGCTGTATGAGTGCAACAGGTGTTGGAAAAATGACAGTTACAGCATAGATGCTGCCATGAATGCCTATGGATATACTAAAATATTTTCTGACAAGATGACTCCCAGTCTGCAGAAACAAAAGATGAACGTTCCAGCATGAAAATCCATGCAAAGCACACTGCCAAAATTACACTGACGAAGGAATGTATGCCATCTGAATTGAATCCAACAGAACACCTTTGGGCTATTTTTAAGAGAAAGGCAGAGAAGCACAGCCCTTCCAATTAACAATAGCTGAAAAAATGTCCCCTAAGAATGGTAGAACATCTGTCCAGAAAGGAAAACACTGGTATCCTCCGTGGTGGAGATGATTGATACTGTCAATGAAAAATAAATTAGACATATACAGCATGAAAAAAAGGATGTGAATCTTTATACCAACTGTTGTTGCATTGAGTTCCTTCAACAAAGAAGTAATGCATTTATTGTAAGGTGATACAATACGAAGAGTAGCAATTAAGTGATAATGCACCGGGGTGTATTCATTTCTGTTGCATATCGTATGTTGTGCGTTACCATTTTCCAAATACACAGTAGCACCCAGACTTTTGACTGTATATTCTTATACCTTCAGTTATTATAAATACATTTTTGAAAGGTTTTTATAGAATGTCACAACTTAAATGATCATATTAAACCACTTCTTGTTTTTTCTACAGTGGTTTATTTCTGTAGCAGTAAACCATTTTCCTAGCTATACAGACCTGTAACTTTTACCAAGATTTCTTATCGTCCTATCTGCTCTCCATTTATCAGGTATTCCTCAACCCTCAGTGACGTGGTACTGGAAGAACAGACCACTGGATGCCAGTGCTGTTTCCCTGCCATCTGGCTCACTGTGGATCAGAAATGTGTCTCTGCATAACCAAGGCACCTACTCCTGCACTGCCACTAACGCAATAGGAGAGTCCACTGCCTCTATTGTTCTGCAGGTCTACGGTGAGTTCATACAAACTGCATATCATTTCTAATCACGTCCCACTGGTATCCACACACATGGTCATGTGTTGCTGTCTTCAGCTGGAAGAGCATTTTGGGTGTGTACCTTTTTGTGTTAAATGTGTATGTGCATACAGGTCGAGATCCAGCTGGAGGAAGCAGTTTTCTTCAAGTCTCACAAAAGCCGGACAAGAGACGGATCCTCATGGCATCACGCCACGGAACAAGAGTTTCCATCAAACCTGGAGACATTCTGCGTATAGGTAGACAAAACAACATCAACCTGCAAAGACCACCAGATGAAAATGCTAGCAATATTTTTGACTTGTAGTGAATTGACATTATTGAAAAATAAAACAAAAAAAATAATGAATTGAAAAAAGAGATATTCTTTTTAATTTACTGAGATTTAACACAGTCAGTAACAAATTTATGGATTTGAGATTTCGAGTTCATTTTGAGTCTTGTTATGTCACTTAATCCAACAAAGCACCTTCCTTTCCTTTTTTCTTTTTTTTAACAGTAGATGAGCTTGTGTGGTAGATTTTCCTATCACTGAGCTGCTCTCACATTAAATGAGAACTCTACCAGTTAAACATTGTGCTTGTATAACACAGCTGGACTTTCTTAACACACCCATTAGTAATGCATGAATGTGCAAAGCTACATGGAATCCCTGTTTAGCATTTTCTGCTGCTCATTAAAATGTTAAATATGTACATTAAGTTTGCTTGTGTCTTTAAACAGGGTGCCCTGTAGTTCCTGACCACAAATCGCCTGTGCACTGGAACTACAACAACCAGACACTGAGGGACGTGTCAGGTCCAGCCCATGCCCAAGATCCTGTTCCAGGTCAGAGTGTGCAGTATAGGATGCTGGTGGGAGGTCGAGTCCTTGAGGTCAACACACTCCAGGTCAAGTTCTCAGGCCGGTATGGATGCCAGACCTCCATCAACAGTACCAGGCAAATACTGTCCGCCTGGTTATATGTTCACCCTGAAGGTGAGCTACATATACATATACATTGATGTGTTTCTCTCTCTCCTCGAGACGACTAAGAATGCTTTCTTATTTATAATAGGACAATGAACACAAGCTCTTTTTCCACTGTAAATAGCTTGTAATGTTAAACTTACAGGTATATCTTTCCATACCACTGAAAAGTCTAAAACCTACTTTCTTTAGGCATAACAGCCTCCTGAAACTCCAAGCCTGCGAAGACCTGAGATTTTTTTTGTTGACTCATTGTATAACAGAAACATCCCACATTACTATGAGCAGTTAAACTGTAACTCTGAACACATGAGAATTTTGCTTCTTTGAAAAAAACTAAACATATAACAAATTTTGAATGGAGGATTACCATATGATTACCATATAAATAAACTATAACCTCTGAGCTTACAATTGATTTAGCAGAAGTATGGAACATGGAGATTTACTAGGATACATACATCCTTGTTGGCTGTTTCCAAGATCTTATTGATCTGGGTGGGTTTTTTTTACATTTGGGTCCACAGAATTTGGCTGGCGTTTTGGAGGCTGGACCACTTGCAGCGCTTCTTGTGGGAACAGAGGAACTAGGCTGTGGAGGATTCGTTGTGTCACTCTGGATGGAAAGGATGTTCAGCACGCCATGTGTCAGCACATACCCAAACCCATCACCTCCCCAGTCCCCTGCAACAGACAGGACTGTCCTCCCAGGTATACCAGATTTAGTCATCAGGATGGCACATTTCTGGAAGCACATCATCCAGTTTAGTCTCATGCAGAAGCAGCAACTGACACAAGCAGTATATGAGAGTAAGAAATGTAAGAAATATAAGGTTAAACTGAGACAGAGACAATTATTCTCCATGTTGTTAGTACATACTGTTCAGACTAGTTTACTAACGTAATCATGATTAATCACTTCTTAGGCTTGTTAGTATTTAACAACCAGACATCTCCAGAATTACTATGTGAAGTTTCACACTGTTCTTCACCCCGGTCAACAGTTGTATTAGTTACAGAAGCATTGCTCAACAAGGCAATTACTGACATCTCTGAATTCTGATCACAGTATCAGAAATAGGAACAGGTTTTATACAAACATCAAAGTAAGTCACTAATTAACCAAATTGAGTGTTGCAAACATAGTTTAGTGACTTCCTGGTTCAGTTTTGACCTACTATATGATGTGCTTCTGCAAAAGCTCATTTTGTTGGTTTCAGTTCAATGTTTTTCTGTTCAGTTTTTTTCTATATAGTGCCAATTCACGACATACACTACCGTTCAAATATTTGGCGTCACTTTGAAATGTCCCAATAATCCAAAGTTCCTTTTGGATTCTCATTGAGCTAGCAGTCAGTGACAGTTGGAAGGGACAATAAAAACCTTTTGATTTGTTTTGAAATAATCATTATTGACTTACGAGTCTTGAGTATTACCTCCAAGGGAATTGATAGCTTATCTGGCAACACTGGTATTGACAGCATGTCTGATCATCCGACTGCTCATGTCTCTTGCTACCTCTGGGTTCACAGGTTTCAGCAGTTATTTCAGCAACAACAATAAAGGATAGTACTGAGGGGTGGTGTTACAAAATTAAAGCCAGATTGTTAAGAAAAATGGTATCATGGCTTATTGTTACCAATAATGCAGTACCTTTATGTTGAATGTATGAAGTCTGTGTTTCTAGTTACTTAAATATAAGAGGACATATAATTTGGAGTTTAGTGTGGTAATATCTCTTCAGACGGGACACTTTGTTAGATTTAACCATTTATTTCAGAATGACATGCATTTGTGTTTGGCGGTGACTCTGCTAGAGTGATGCTCTGGAACAAGCTGAGCAAGCAGGACACTGACAGTCCCTGAGATCACAAAGCCCCAGCAGAGCCTGAGATTCACATTTAAATCAATACAGTGTGAACACAGAAACAAGGAGACCGACTTAAACGGTCGTCATTATATAAAATCCGGGTTGCATGGTTTCAGTGTACAATTATGAACAATCTGTGTTCTACAGTCCCAGAGAATATGAGAAACATCCATTCCTTTACTTCTTTCTTCCTCTACGGATTAGAAAGTGTGTCTCAGGTTGAGCAGCTCAGGTTTGCAGCTCGTTGAGATGGTATGATGAGATGTACACTGCTTCCAGCTGGCTCCTCGTCCTCTTCCACAGACTGAGCAGAGGAGATGCAGAGGTGTGCTGCAGCCCTCTTTGTAAAATCGTCAGTTATGAAACTGAACTTTTAAAAAGGAGGAGGTTGGGGAGGAGGGGAGATTTGCAGATCTTTAGTGGCTGGTGTAGCAGTGATGTGGTGAGCATGGAGCATGCAGAATCAATGAATACTGCTTCAGTTATAAAGATCACTAAGTGGAAGGGCTGGACTTAAGTGGAAAATGACTGGACAGAAAAGGGCCTCATGACAGCCTGACTACAACCTAGTTTAGGTGCAGATAAACAGAATGTGAACTATGGCTCTTCAGTAATTTCAACAATAGCTGTGATCCCCATCAACATAATATTGTAGTAATTACTATATTATTACATTGCAATTTTACCCTATTCTTCTGTGCAAAACTATTCAAGAGCTGTCAGGTGTTGCATGGGGATCATCTTTTTAAGTCCAGCCACAAATTCTCTATTAGACTGACATCAGTGCTCTGAGTCAGCACCTTCACCTTGTTGCTTTTATAGCATGTCTTTGTAGTTTTTCTGAATGCTGTCTCACTGGAAAACAAATAATCTCCCCAATAGCACTTCTCTTGCAGACTGCATCAATTTGTCCTCCAGGATTTCTCTATTCTTGGCTGCATTCATTTTACCCTCTACTTTTACAAGCCTTCTGAAATACCCACCTGTAAAATATCTTTGTGACATCTTGCACAGTTGGGATTCTATCATCTAAAAAAAATTATAGAATGACATGCAGACACACAGACACATAAGCACCTGCCAAAGATACACACAAACACAGACTCACAAGGTGAAAACAACACCAGCTACACTATCGCAGCTTTTAAATGTATCTCCTTCCGACGAATAGGGCAGATTAGTGGTTCCAATGGACAGTTAATATTTTATGGATAGAATATACAGCAAGCAAATTAAGTAATCAAACAGAATGTATTACACCGACTGGCATTTTGCTTTCCTTCAGCAAGTTTACATACCCATGGTGCAGTAGATTCTTTCATACACTGACTTTGATGAGAGAGAAACAAAGCAGGGCTGCCAATTAATTCATGAAGAGTACTCTGATCGCAGCAGAAGTGTAACCCTCAGCAGAATCTCCTCACCCTGCATCCCCTGCTGTTTTAAGCTCTGTCAGCATGCCTTTAACCAGCCGCCCAGTCCATCTCCGCTGCCACACACTGAGTCAGTTTTACTCACTGATATACCACAACTGACCCATTGTTAGCTCAAAATAAGCCAAAACAGGGTTGCAGCAGGCTGAAATGATTTTCTAAAATCTGAAACTATCACACCTTTGTGTATGAAGTTATCATGCTGTGTAAAAACAAATGAATAAATAAAGAACCTTTGTTATGATGGTGCACTAAGACAGGCAAAAAAATGCATGTTGAGTAAAATTTAGTCCAATACACAGCAGTAGATACTGGATCTTTCTGTGAGGAAGTGCTTAGTCTGTGGTGTCAGGCTAGCAGTGCTGTAATGCTTTGTTCTTTGACTTTTTACTGCCCATGTCAAGAAAACAACTACACACATTAGTCAAGCGCATTGGAGAATTAGACATTTATACAAAATAGCACACCCTGTCACACTCACACAAAGAAGATACAATTAGTGAACTATCAAATATGTGAATGTGTAACAATAAAAGGTTACATTGGGTTTTATGACAGCTTTTGGCTTGTTATGTCAGCAGATTCACTGAAGATGCATGCACAATATATGAGAGATTTCTACCACATATCTAAATTAGAATGACTTGTATGACCTCAAGCCTCTGAGAAGGAGTCAAATGGGAAATGTGTAAATGGACTTGGATATGTAATGTGGGAGACATTGTGAATGACTTGAAATGGCAAACCCACAAATGATCATTACCAGACTTTACAGGTTTCCTTAGGTCTATGCTGATTTTTAATGTCTTTTAAATCATTGTTTTGGTTTTGTCACTTGCTTCTTTTCTATTTGGTTCAGTCTCATTGCTTTCATTAGAGACACCCAGAAGCTGTTTAAAGAAAAAAAAAAGGTGATCACAGTTAAATATTAGCTGGTAAACAAATTTGACAAAATAGCCCCTAAAGGGCCAGATATTTTTCGAAGGAGTTGGTGGAAATATTGAAAATTATTTAACGCCGAATAAATTATGAAAAAAACATCCATGTTTGTCAGCGACATACTTTTTAAGATGTGGAGCAATTTTCTTTTGAGTGAGTGCGTCGTGGTGTGAAGTATGATTGATTGTTGTGTTTGAAAAGTTTGGTTATAAGCCAATATTTTTTCGAAAGACTTTTATGAACATAGCTGTTTCCCATTTTTAAAATGTATGTATCTGTACTTGTGTCATGATTTCAGATGGTCGGTATCGCAGTGGTCGAAATGCTCGGTCTCGTGTGGAGGTGGCTGGAAACAGAGGCAGGTCTCCTGTGAACACCTGGATGCCAGAGGTGCAGTCAGGACTCTAGAGGAAGGTGCCTGTGAGAGGATGAGCCGGCCTGCAAACACAGAGCAGTGCACTGCCAATAACTGCCCCATCTGGGTTACCAGTGCATGGGGAAAGGTAGACTCAAAACTGAATTAAACGTGTGCTCATTACACACTATGAAAAATCAGTTGTGAAATGTAAACTCTATGTTACTTAATTACAGTGTTCAGGGATGTGTGCAGACCCCACCACAACTGTACAGAAGAGATCTGTCATCTGCCAACATGCTAATGGCTCGTCCTTCGCAGACTGTGATCTCAGGAACAGGTATCCACAACCCCTGTGGATCAGACCTAAGTTTTCATGAGGTGGTTAAAAGGATGTACCATCACATGTAACATCAACAAGCTACAGTGGCTATGAAAAATAAAATCCTTAAAAATGTTTTCCATATTTATTAGTTGTCAGTATTAAACTGGCTTTTTTGTCAAGAATATAAAAGAAAAGACTATTTTATGTCAAAGTGAAAACTGATTTTTACAAATTAATGCCAGTGAATTAAAAATCTAAAATTTAAAATCAGTGATTGTGTAAACATTCACCTTCTTCAAGTCAGTACACGATAGATGTATCATTGGTCTCAATTACAGTATTGAACATGTGTGGATCTTAATCAGCCTTGCCTGAAAATATTAAATGTAAAATAAGTGATTGCATAAGCCTTCACCTCTTTAAGTCAGTATTTGATGGATGTACAGTCCATAAATATTTGGACATTGACACAATTTTCAGCATTTCTGCTCTGTATACCACCACAGTGGATTTGAAATGAAACAATCAAGATGTGTTTTAAGTGCAGACTTTCAGCTTTAACTTGAGGGTATTTACATCCAGATCAGGTGAACAGTGTAGGAATTACAACACATTTTGTATGTGCCCTCCACCTTTTTAAGGGACCAAAAATAATTGGGCAATTGGCTGATCAGCTGTTCCATGGCCAGGTGTGTGTTATTTCCTCATTATTTCATTTACAAGGAGGAAATAAAAGGTCTAGAATGTATTTCAAGTGTGGTATTTTTGTTTTGAATCTGGTGAGATCAACTCTCAATATGAAATCCATAGAGCTGTCACTATCCGTGAAGCAAGCCATCATTAGGCTGAAAAATCCATAACAAACCCATCAGAGAGATAGCAAAAACATTTAGTGTGGCCAAATCAGCTGTTTGGTACAGCCTTCAAAAGAAAGAACGTACTGGCGGGCTCAGCGACGCCAAAAGAAAACAAGTGTGGTGGATGACAGAAGAATCCTGTCACTGATCAAGAAAAACCCTAGGAGGTAAAAGTCAACAATTAAGAGAAGACTTCACCAGAGTGAATACAGAGGGTTCACCGCAAGGTGTAAACCATTGGTAAGCCTCAGAAACAGGAAGACCAGATTCAGTTGTAAGTTGCAGCAAGTATTTCTGTAGGTAAATGCTTCTGTAATTGTTAGTGTCGTGTGTCTCCCCCCCCCCGAGAAATTAGCCTGTTATCTCGCTTTGTAATACACTACTGGTTAACTGCATTAGTAAAAGAGACCCAAGACATAAAGTAAACCCAGAATTGCTCTCTTTCAGGCCGGTGTCAGTACGCAACTGTTCTTCAGACCTTTGTGATGTCCAGTGGTGCCCTGGTGCATGGCGGGCGTGCACAGTTGTCTGTGGGAGTGGCTTTCAGTCTCGCAGGGTGGATTGCATTCACCGCAGGAGTGGCAGGACTCTGGCTGACCAGCACTGTGCCTGGCTCCAACGGCCCTCTACCTGGCAGCACTGCAACACCTCCACATGTGGGAGTAAGTACGCCACACCAAGGAGCCTTTGTTTAAGCAGTCAGAGTAATGCCCCTACAGTTGCAGGTTCCAAAATTTTAAAATTTACTTTGTAATGAAGAGGCTAGAACAAATTCTACAGCAAGTACATATCTACGCAGGGTCCATAAACTGTAGGTGATATCCAGACAAATGGCCGTAGTGACTTAACTTATTATTGGAACTGAATTTGCCACTTTTAAGTAACTGCAAATGAGAAAAAGGAAACATTTTTATCTGGCATGTTTGGCTAACCTATCATAGACTGATTCAAATCTTTTTGTCCTTGTTTTTGTTCCAACTAAACTCTCTTCCTATCTCTTCTATATCTCCCTGGAACATCCAGCTGAAATGGACCCCGATAGTGATAGAATTGTTTGCAAGTTTAGATGTTATGCATATAACATTGTGTTCATGTTGTAAAATATACATTTAGTCAGTGGTCTCACTTTTCTTACCATCATCAGTCAACGGTTCATTTGACTAAAGCTCTGTTCCATCTCTAAACTGGCACAGAAGTGCAACGAAACACACTTACCGCTATGGATGCTAAACCTCATAATTAACAGGGCTATTGTAGTCACGGTACACAAAAGAGGGCAGAATGATTTTTTTTGTCTCAAAACACCTGTGTAAATTTTTCATCACTGTTAGGTCGTGGTAATCCTAAGTGCTTGAGTAGCCAATTGTACTTCTGTTTTTGGTTCTTGAAAGTGCCCCTCATTCAGGAAGCTTCCGTAGTTCTAAAACTTACTGGTGGGAGTCCTGAGTATTTATTCTTACCCAAAAATCATATGGCTGTGATCAAACCAAGCATCTCATTCATCAATAAGAGGTGTCATAGAATCCACTTCTCAGGTGCGTACTACAGTTTAACCACCATTAACACCTTCAGTCTGCCCCTTTAATGGGCAGTTTCTCAACCATTTTCACACCACAGTTGTGGGCATGTGAGCCTTGGGTCGTTAACGGGCCTTGTGTCATGTAATTTGGAGGTGAGAATAAATTCCTGGGACTCCCCCATCAGTCAGTTAGGACTGAGGAAGCCTTTTGGATAAAAAGTAAAACAAAAGGTGAAACCAAAAAGAATGATCCAGTTCTAATGAAGTAGTTAAGTAGACACATGAAAAAAAATGGTATTTTTTGTTCTTCTGGAACCATCAGGGTTTAATAGTGGTTCGCTGTGCCCCACTCTGGTCTCAGCGGTGAAGGGAATGTTTAATTGAAAGAAAAAAATATTGTTTTGTCATATTTTACAAATATTATTTGGTTTTGTATATGAAATATTAAGCTGTCAAATAACTAGTAGTTGTGGCTTTCAAATAAATGCAATTATTTATATCATATATTTACATTCATTTGATAGGTATTTGATATTAAAAAAAATTGCCTCTGAAATATACAAGTATGGTGGGATAACAGAACAGAAATTATAATTAATCATAATATTTGTGTATATGCACTTAATTATGCTCAACCACAGGCTGGAGCCCTGAGGAGTTTGTGTCAAGGAAGGATGGAGAAACCAATGTAATTTACTGCATTCAAGAAAATCTCTATCCACCCTAATATCACATTTCCACCATGTCATTTCAGAAAAGGGTAAACCTCTAAATCTGGACTTGCATTTAAAAAGTAACAAGTCGTACAGTTGCTTTTAGGAAGCATCCTAAAAACCTGCCAAGCATTAGTTTCTTTCCAGGAAACTATCCATCCATTGTCTCTACACCGCTTAATCCTCTGAAATCTATCCCAGCTGACTTAGGGCGAAGGCAGGATTCACCCTGCACACGTCACCAGTCGCCTTTGGAAAATATGATAAATGTATACTCATGCATGACATATCATTTATTTGGTTGTTTACAATAAGTATTTTTCTCATGCAGGTGAATGCAAGGACACCACCCAGTACTGCAGTGTGGTGAAAAGACTAAACCTGTGCCATGTGGATATGTACAAACAGAGATGCTGCAAGTCATGCTCACAGGACGTGGACTCCACCTAGTGGCAAATAACTGTTATAACCACACAGATGTTGAACTGATGGGATGTATGAGGTGAATGACTGAGCAAAGACTAAGTGGACATTATTGGTGAGTGAATGGTTCAAAAACTTCACATGTAAAGTGTACAAGCTGCAGTCTGAATCTGTGGCCTTCTGAAAGGAAACTGAATGGAGCTTCACCAAAAAAGAAAAAATAATGGAAGGATGATGGTATGGATGCTATATTTCCTGATTTGGACCCAATCTCCTAATATAATATGAAGTCACGTGTTCACTGTGTGGATCAAATTGAGTTTTTGACTTTCCTGTGAGATTCAATCCCTGGTCAAATACAATACTCAGACTGATATATTGGTTTGCCAGTATTAGCTTTGTTTAATGATCAGCCAACATGGTTATTTACTGCTGATATTAGCGGGGTTCGTGATATCAACTTGCAGGCATTAAATTTCTTTCTTTAAACTCCTATTTATTTATTCTTGTAATTGTTCACAGGTGTTTTATTCTTTTAAAAAATGAAATTCTTGGGTCTAATTCTTCATATATGTTATGATCATTTCTTCTCCCTGAAGAAATTGCTGCCTCATGAGGATTTCTGGGAACACAGCAACGTTACTACGAGAACCTCTGTTAAGACATGAAACACAAGGCAGATTGTAAACAAGCAACAGCTGTATTGTCCATGCTTTATTTGGAGCTAAATGAGAGAGTGAGTAGCCCTCAAATGATTCTTCAGTTTTATTAATACACAGAAATTATGACACATTATAACTCATCTTGTAATAAATTAATAATATCCTTTAATCTACCACTGACTTCTCCTACTCTGAAAGAGAAATGGTGCGTGACCTGCTTTAAAGAGCTGCTACCCCGAACTGAACTTATTTCCCTTTGGGTTCCAGTGTGCCATGATACAGTTTTAAAGTTTGGTAGACACACTGTTCTTTTTTGATATGAAAACAATCTGGTTAAAAGCTAGTGACACTAAAATGTCATGACAAAACCCATGTTTGGTTGCTTAAGTCTATAACGTACATTGAGTTCAAAGCCCTATATTTGTCAAACATGCCTTGGAGATTGAATGTTGCCGCTTCAGCAAAACCTTAAATTGTCCTCAGTGCCGACTTTTTCTTTTCTTTTTTTTTAAAGATTCAGCACCAATGTTTTTTAAATGATCTGCTTATACGCTATCTGCAGTATGACCACAATTCCCAGGGATACCAGGCGTTGTAAAACCATTATGTACACAGAATTAAGCAGCAGAAGTCTGTCGCATTTATAATGGCAATATTAGTTCATGTATGTACATAAAACAGATTTTAGATCCTTAAAGACCATTCACTTGTGTAAAGGCGCTGGGTTGTGGTTGGAGTCACATGTCACTAATAAAAATAGAGCTGCTGCTGATTGAGCTTGAGTTGTGGAAGCATGATTTTATATTTACCATATCCAGACATTCAGCAAAACTACTTTATTATTGTCAACCGTGACACGACAGAAGATGTTGTAAAATGATTTCAACATTACAAATAAAGAACATTGAGTTAATATTCTTATGACATTAAATACCACAGAAGGAGCTGGCAAAGCAAGACTAAGTTAAAACTGACCTTGAAATGAGAGGCACCAGCACAGCAGTGATTTAGACTAGGAGATATACTCCTGTTACCTTTGTGTTGTTACCATACCAATGTGCTGCATTGTAAAATGTGCTGTATATATTGTGCCTAAGTGCAATATCATGTATTGAGTGTATGTGGCCTGTGTGAGACTTTTATTTTCTTACTTATTGATGGGTAAGTTGTCTTTTAAACTCCTGTTTAAGATCTTAGAATATAAAACTCTTGTATGTGTTGGTTGGGTAGTATGCTTGCTACCTCTCACTTGGATTTATTTGCATGTTTTTGAGCGCATCTCTGATCTTTATTGCTTCATTGTGAAAGACCACTTAAGAACATGCATTCTTTAATGTTTTTCCCTGGCGACTGATGACTTCACAATGTATCAGGTGTGACAGCATTATACTGATTCTGGACTTCCAGCTTGGCTGAAAGAACATGAAGTAGTACATCAAATCATTAACATGCTTCAGATAAGAATGCGATTGAATAAAGACAGTTTGATCACTTAATAAATATAGACCTAGTTTGTATGTGTATTTATTTAAAAAGGAAGATGCATGCACGCATGTTTTTGTAACCAGTCATCACCTAATATGCAAAACACAATGTGTGATATGGAAACTTGAGTGCACAACGAGGGAAGCTTACAGTGAGAAGTTTAAACTACATGTTTCTCTGTATGTATAAATAAATAATCATCACTCAAGGTCCTCTGGCCACAACCTTTTCTTGAGCTTTTATCTCATAATCTTCCACAACAACTGAAGATTGACAAAGCTCTGCTAGTAATAGGACCCTGAATTTAGATTATTTTTTGTGACATTACTGTTTAAAACTGCTGTTTTAAAGTTCAAGAATCCAGTTTCATACAACAAATATGTGTCTATTTATGTATCTTTGAATTTTCAGGCAGATGGTGGAGATGAGATTTTATGCTCATTTTCAGTGTTTTAGAAGGAATGTTGTTGTGAAAACAAATAAGCAAACAAAAAACAAGTGTGAGTATTATGTAGAGTATTGTATATATTGTGAGACATGACATAATAATTTAGCAAACTACCAGTAATGTTTGCAGTAACTAAAATATTGCAGGTAACAAGGACCTAGAAATATGTGGGATACAATTTTAATTACTTATAGTAGTAACCAACTTAAATTTCAAATAGATATTTGAATAAGTGTATACAGGTGATCCAGGATCCCAAATCCACAGGAACCATAAAATGCTTCTGGTGTGCGTTAAGTGATTAGTGGTTGTTGAATCTGAAGTCAATGGCAATAGGCTTTTTGGTCTGATGAGACTAAATTTCATCATTTTCTTTTCAGTTTTGTCTTCAGCAAGCGAAATGAATTGCTCAATTGGATTCAGGTCTAAAATTTAAAAATCTAATATGCTGGAATTGGTTAAACACAATCCAACTTCAGCTATGTCTAGCAAAGAAGTCTGTCTAAAGTGTCTCTTTCCCCCGTTTATATCCCATTCCGACTTTCCCATCGATAAATTTTAAATGTTTCTCCCTCCCTACACACACTCCTTTAGCTCAGTAAGGTGACTCATAGTTTCCAATACTAAATTTATTCCATTACTCAGCTTCCTAACCTGCCTAGTATGGCAAGGGGGAGAGCTCTCTGCCAAGACAGTTTGAGTTTGGTCCTTTAGTCATTTCCTGCTGTTGGAAACTTCTTCTTCACTATTCAGTTAAAGGTTACTGGTTGGAAAGAATTATTTTTAGACCACCAAGATGGTCAATGGGAGAAGGCAGGGGACACCCTGGACAGGTTGTCAGTCTATCACAGGGCTACATATACAGACAAACAGCCACACTGTTTACACCTACGGACAATTCAGGATAATCAATTAACCTCAGCATATTTTTGGACTGTGGGAGGAACCTAGAGTACCCAGAGAAAACCCACGCATGCACAGGGAGAACATGCAAACTCCATGCAGAAAGATCCCAGGAAGGCTGGGATGCGAACCGGGGATCTTCTGGCAGTCGTGTCCCGTTGATGCATGGACTCCACTTGACCCCTGATGCTGGTGCTGTGCTATCTGGCACTAAGATGTTAGCAGCAGATCCTGTAAGTCCTGTAAGGTGCGAAGTTTGGCCTCCGTGGATCTGACTTATTTGTCCAGCAAACAGATGCTTCATTGGATTGACATCTGGGGAATTTTGAGGCCAAGTCCACACCTCAAACCCATTGTTGTGCTCCTCAAAATATTGCATGCACAGCGGTCAGCATGAGCACCCTGACTGGTCTGTGGCTATGCAGCCCCATATGCAACGACTGCGATGCAATGTGTATTATGACAGCTTTCTCTCAGAACCAGCATTAACTTCTTCCACAATTTGAGCAACAGTAGCTCATCTGTTGGATCAGACTACACAAGCCAGCCTTCCTCCACATGTACTTCGATGAACCTTTGCCCCCCATGACCCTGTTACCGGTTCACCACTGTTCCTTCCTTGGACCATTTTTGATAGATCCTGACCACTGCAGACCAGGAACACCCCACAAGAGCTGCAGTTTTGGAGATGCTCTGACCCACTCGTCTAGTCATCACAATTTGGTCCTTGTCAGGCTCGCTCAAATCCTTACGCTGGCCTTGTTTTCCTGCTTCTAACACATCAACTTTAAGGACAAAATGTTCACTTGCTGCCTAATATATCCAACCCACTACCAGGTGCCATGATGAAGAGATAATCCGTGTTATTCACTTCCTCTGTCAATGGTCAGAATGTTATATTGATCGGTGTATACATAACATACAACATTATACAGCCTCTTTTTCGACCAGATTAATGACAGTGTCCTCTTTTTGAATGTTCCTGGGATCTCAAATCTCACCTCCACTTGACCCCTGTACAAATTAAATATTTAACAATGCGGAAAGAATCTATCATTACTCATAAAACCAAGGTTACAATGTGAACATACAATATTGTTGGGCTCACTTCCATGCATTGCAAAGGTTCTATATCCAAACTCCTGGAGTGGTTCTGCGCTCTCCTTTGACAGCGCTGCCCATAGTGAGGGGTGCCAAGCAGGTGTGGGGTGGTCACAAGTGCAAGAGGGTCCCCTCTCTGCAACTACATGTCACTGCAGAAAGCCCTGACTGACCCAGGCTGTGTGCAGCTGGTGCTGAAAACTGCTAACCCTGACTGGGGCTGCTATTAGGTCATGGAAGGATCATTCTGAAGAGTTCCTAAACCTTGCCAAAACACCCTCTCAGGAGGAGGCAGAGTCTTAAGAATGCCTTGCCCATGTCCACGGCAGAGTTTTCTAAGACGGTCAATAAGCTACTTGGTGAAAAGGTGCCAGGTATGAATGAAATTGGCACTGAGATGCTGAAGACTCTGGATACTGTTGCGTTCCCATGGCTGACATTCCTCTTTAGTGTCAGGGATATTGGGAAAGTTTATTCTGGGGTGATGGAAAGGAGACTCTAACCACTTGTCAGACCTTTTGACGGAGCACTGTGAATTTCATCCTGGGCGCAAAACTGCGGACCAACCATCTACCTTTGCAGAGTTGTTAAGGGGTCATGGGAGTTTGTATATCAAGTACACATGTGTTTTATGGACTTGGAGGAGGCCTACAACCAAGTCACCCTTTAAACTCTGTGAAGGTTACTGTGAGAGTACAGGATACTTAAATAAATTAGTTTATTTGACAGCGACCGTGTTCAGAAGACCATTAAACACAAGGTAATGATGTTCTGTACGAGATAATAGTGTACCCACCAGTTTCCATCTGCTTAGGTAGCGGTACTGGTCTTTGTACACTTAAATTGAGAACCGTGTTCTTGTCCTTGGCACAAAATGAAACATGTTTCCAGTAGGCACTGGACTCAGCAATGGTTACTTCAGGTCTTAGATCCTGTTTTTGAATTCATGGAGGACATCTTAAGGTGCAGCCAAGGTGAGGAGAGGCTGCTGGGGAGGGGAATGTATGGAATGACATACTCAGGCTGCTGCCACCATGACCCAACCTGGGATATTTGGAAGAAAATGGATGGATGGATGGATGGATGGATGGATGGATGGATGGATGGATGGATGGATGGATGGATGGATGACTGTCTGCACTGACATAAAGGTTGTCCTTGTCACTGTACTTGTGACTGTGGTCAGGATGTCAGCAATGATTATAGTTTTAGTTTTATAGTGTCCCCTTCTCACTTCCAGAAGTAAGTGATTTACCATCACTTTCTTGCATTTCAAATGATTGGGCTTTCTAAGAAGAAGAATTGACCAGCAGCACAGCTGCCACATGAGAAACTGAGTTTCATAGTTGCTGAATTTATGCTCTTCATGATCTTGACCTGCTGATTGATACTTTGAAGATATTGTTAGCTGCCAGAAGTGCTACTTTGATAAGGACAAATAATCATCATGTTTTGGAGTGGGGAAATTAATTCTTAGGCTCTACTCAGTAATACCCAAATTGTGGTCTTTTTCAAGAGTAAAATTATTCAAATTTATATGAATTGAGCTCCCTACCATGTCTGCTACAGAAATATACACCATTATGTCCTTTGGAAACATCTACAGTAGGAGGAGATAATTTTACATCAGGTTCTGCTGCGCTGATTAATATGTGTCTTTCACTTTTTAAGATTTCAGGACCCAAATTAAAAGAAGAATGAGAAAATGACCCCAATAGAAGAAAATCTATTACCCCATCAGTCACTCGGTAGTGGCAAAACACTATGTCTGCATGCAAGTTGATGTACAGCGCATCCGGAAAGTATTCACAGTGCTTCACTTTTTCCACATATTTTTATGTTACAGCCTTATTCCAAAATGGATTAAATCCATTTTTTTCCTGAAAGTTCTACACACAACACCCCATAATGACATTGTGAAAAAAAGTGTTTTTGAAATTGTTGCAAATTTATTAAAAATAAAAAACCTGAGAAAGCGCATGTACATAAGTATTCACAGCCTTTGCCGTGAAGCTCAAAATTGAGCTCAGGTGCATTCTGTTTCCACTGATCATCCTTGAGATGTTTCAGCAGCTTAATTGGAGTCCATCTGTGGTAAATTCAGCTGATTGGACATGATTTGGAAAGGCACACACCTGTCTATATAAGGTCCCACAGTTGACAGTGCATGTCAAAGCACAAACCAAGCATGAAGACAAAGGAACTGTCTATAGACCTCTGAGACAGGATTGTCTCGAGGCACAAGGCTGGGGAAGGTTACAGAAAAATTTCTGCTGTTTTGAAGGTTCCAATGAGCGCAGTGGCCTCCATCATCCGTAAGTGGAAGAAGTTTGGAACCACCAGGATTCTTCCTAGAGCTGATCGGCCATCTAAGCTGAGTGATCGGGGGAGAAGGGCCTTAGTCAGGGAGGTGACTAATAACCCGATGGTCACTGTCAGAGCTCCAGCATTCCTCTGTGGAGAAAGGAGAACCTTCCAGAAGGACAACCATCTCTGCAGCAATCCATCAATCAGGCCTGTATGGTAGAGTGGCCAGACGGAAGCCACTCCTTAGTAAAAGGCACATGGCAGCCCACCTGGAGTTTGCCAAAAGGCACCTGAAGGACTCTCAGACCATGAGAAACAAAATTCTCTGGTCTGATGAGACAAAAATTTAACTCTTTGGAGTGAATGCCAGGTGTTACGTTTGGAGAAAACCAGGCACCACTCATCACCAGGCCAATACCATCCTTACAGTGAAGCACGGTGGTAGCAGCATCATGCTGTGGGGATGTTTTTCAGCGGCAGGAACTGAAAGACTAGTCAGGATAGAGGGAAAGATTAATGCAGCAATGTACAGAGACATCCTGGATGAAAACCTGCTCCAGAGCGCTCTTGACCTCAGACTGGGGGACGGTTCATCTTTCAGCAGGACTATGACCCTAAGCACACAGCCAAGATATCGAAGGAGTGGCTTCAGAACAACTTGGTGAATGTCCTTGAGTGGCCCAGCCAGAGCCCAGATCTGAGTCCAACTGAACATCTCTGGAGAGATCTGAAAATGGCTGTGCACTGACGCTTCCCATCCAACCTGATGGAGCTTGAGAGGTACTGCAAAGAAGAATGAGTGAAACTGGCCAAAAAGAGGTGTGCCAAGCTTGTGGCATCATATTCAAAATGACTTGAGGCTGTAATTGCTGCCAAAGGTGCATCAACAAAGTATTGAGCAAAGGCTGTGAATACTTATGTACATGTGATTTTTCAGTTTTTTCATTCATAAATTTGCAACAATTTCAAAAACTTTTTTCACATTGTCATTATGGGGTGTTGTGTGTAGAATTTTGAGGGGGAAAAATAAATTTAATCCATTTTGGAACAAGGCTGTAACATAAAAAAATGGAAAAAGTGAAGCGCTGTGAATATTTTCTGGCTGCACTCTATACTTTGTTCTTCTGTCTGAGTTTATCAAGTGAGTTCTTTCTGATTTAACTGTGTTTTTTCTCAGACACACATCTCTAACCTCTACATAAGATGAATGACCAAGCTTACCAGAAGTTGTCAATATCCACAGATTAGCAACAACCTGTGATTAGAAATGATAACTATTTTATAGTGAGGATGGAGGAGCATTGTGTACTGTTAATTCCCATTCATTTCAATTTTGAATAATCATTGGGAGAAATCCTCCTTTACAATAATGTCTAGAGTACAGTCAACAGGATAAAAGGCAGCAATCAACCAGACAACATAGAGTTACATTCAGAAGCAGTGTAGTCTTTGATGGATTCAAACTGGTCAACAGATGCAGCTGCACTAAGCTTCAGTATTAACTGTAAGATGTTCCAAATGTGTGCAGCAGAAAAATTCAAAGCAGTTTTATTGATTCTATGCACAGAACTTTAAAGTTTGGCTAATCACTTGAACGAGTTGAATAATGATTTTGAGACCTATTTAACAAGGAAGTGTCTTGCAGCATTTTGCCATTCAGTGCACTCTAAACAAACAGAAAACAGTAAATAAATAAATTCATTTATTTGTTATTTTGAACATTTTACATTTCCGTTTTTCAATGAGAGCTTTAATTTTATTCATATTATTACAGGCTATTCATTCTGGCGCTGGAGATGCTGTGCTTCTAGTTGTTTTTATAACAATGACAATAAAGAACCTTTGTACTTTGTGCTTGTACAGTTTGTTTTGCACACACATTAACACACCAGTGGCAACAGAGCTTCCATGCAAGGTCCCTGTCTGCCATCAGGAGTAACTTAGGGTTCAGTGTTTTGCCCAAGGACCACAGGAAATTCTTGTTTAAGGATGTCACCTGAAGACTTTAGTGAGTCCGAGGTCAGCAGACAACAGATCTGTATCCTTGTATGTCACAGATGTTCATATTTGTTTGTCCGGCGGTCACCACGCCATCATGTTTCTGTCTAACAGCTGAGAGCAGAGCCCAGTGCTCCTTTGCTCAGAGTTTCTCAGACATTAGCTCTGTTCAAACAACATAATAAGAACACACTGTGAGCTTGGATGTTTGCAGATATATGCTTTGGTTGTATAATTATTGACTCAAAAAACAAATGATCAATTCAAGATGGTAAAAACAAACTGAAAACACTGGAAAATTGTGTCTTGATGGAGATTCACTGCTGCATTTTAAAGAACACTCACTACTTTGACATTGTTCCTCCAGAGCTGTTTTTGCGCTGGTTTATGCCATTGACAGCAACTCAACCAACCTCCAGTAGTAATCACCATGGAGAAAAATGTCCTATGTGTGACTCTCAGACCGCTTTGCCTTCTCCTTCAGCGAGACTTTTACAGAATTCAGGTGCTCGTTTTCCACTGAGAAACTGAGAAAGTTCTGGTGTTTACAGGTAACTGCAATTATGTTCATTCATTTGCAGGCTGATTTTAAATAATAGATACTAAATCCTATTTTTATAATTAGTTTTCTAACTTGTGTGTCAGCGATCACAACTGTATTTACTTTGTTTTGGGTCGGTCCGTGTACGGATCTGGTAATTGGATTTTCCGTTCTGAAACGGGTATTGAAAAACAAAAAACGAGTGGTTATTTGATTTTCAGTTTAAAATATAAAAATTAAAATTGAAATACAAGGCGTTTTTCCTTTTCATGATCAAAAAAGGATATACGATTTTTTTTTTTTTAAATGCTTTGATTTTCGTTTTATATTTAGAATAACAAGAAAGTAAAATCAGTAAGAGACAGAAACGAAAAAAGGTTCGTTTTTTTCATTTTCTGAGACCGGAAGTGGTCATCAGCAAGTGTGGAGTCAAACAGAGTACGGTGCATAGACTGTACATCCATTTTTTCGATAGTTTTCATGGTCAGAATGAGAGATCAGGTGGCCGATCTTAAAAGAAATCAATGTTGATTTTTTATAGAGGGCTAAAGTTTTGCGAAGCCAGGGGGCGGGACTACTTGATTGACAGTCTGGTCTGGAACGATTGACAGGTCCTATGGAGGAGGCAGCAGAGACTCTGCTCTCCTCGTTTGGATTAATTCTGATATAATAACTGTTGATTTATTTATCGGTGCAGCAGCAGAACATTTTCCACAGACAGTTTTCCTGCCCTTTGGCTTGATTTAACCAGTTTTCTACCTTCGGCTGATTCTACCAGCAGACACTGAAAGGACTGATAGTTCGGTAAGTAAATGTTTATTTTCGTATCGGTGCCGCTTTTAATGCACCTTATATGCAACTTTAGTGTCAGATGTAATGTGTGCCATGCACTCCAGATGTTGGTGGAGTTTGTTTCAGTGTGTGTTGACCAGAGAAGAAAGTTAGCATAGTAAATATTAGCTTTAATGTTAGCGATGCTAACCGAGCTAGCTGCTCAGTCGCAGCCTGAGTAAACCTAACGTAGCATCAAGCTAATGTGTTGAGTTTCATGTAAACAGCTGAAGTGTGTTGTGTTCCTGTAATGTGGTTCATTAAGTTCATAAAACTGTGGCTGGTTGACATTAATATAACGTTCAGGAAACTTAAATGTGATTAAAACAGTAATGTTAATGTTCTAGTTGTCAGTAATCAGCTTTAATTTGACACTAAAACAGACTCTGATAGTTTTAAATGACATCAGTTTCATTAATTTGTTGAAAATTGTCTCATTTGTGATGTTGCTGCTGATTCATTAAAAGCAGATGATCCGTGTTGAAAATATGTTTAGTTCTAGTATCAGAAGTACAAGGAGGAAAATGGAAGTTTAGTTCTGCTACATCAAAGATTTCAGGATTAAAATAACTAATTGAGTCTTTATGCCTCAAACTTTATTTTACAATGAAGAAATAATGAAATAATCACAGATAATAAAAATATAAATAGCAGAGAAAACCTGAGAGAATAATTTTCTGAAAAGTCTGTGAAGGAAAAGCAGCTTTTTATCCTGAAAGATCAGAATCAGCACCAACATGTGCATCTGACAGCATCAAGTCAACCAGAAAGAAAAGAAAAATGACTTCTTTCTCATCACATCTGTTCCGCTGCTCACAGTCTGCTGCTGCTCACATTCTTCACATTTATTGTCCACTTTTAAAAGTTCAGCAGACAGGTGCTCTGCTTTGGAGTGTGACGAAGTCTTCGGTGATGTGGAGAGTGAAGTTTCCGTTTCACCCACAGTGTGCTTTAGGACACCCGGGTCAGTCTTGATGTTTGAAATACAGATCGACAGCTCAGATTTAACTGTCTGTAGTTCCGTTTTGATGGGTGTTAAACTTTCACTCAAAGCCGCCAGGAGCTGGGTCTTTAAAATAACCGCCGTCTCGTTACAGAGTGAAAGTAGCAGTTACTCTTTAAGGTCAGAGATTGCAGCATCTGAGGGCCTCTTCAAAAGAAGACGTACTTGATGAAGGCGTTCTGGAGCAGGACCAGAAAGATCACGACCAAGCAGCCTTGAGATCTTAGGCAGCATCTCCCTCAGGTGGGTGTCAACGGTGTTCATGGTCAGGTCTGTGATAATCCCGTGAAAAAACAAAACAGAAAAAAAATGTAGATTATAAATCAACATGTAACCAAAGCACTCTTTGTATAACGCCATAGTGTAGCATGTAGTTCAGAAAATGTCAAAGTATAGTATACTTTTCAAGAATAACATAGTATGGCCTGTAGTTCATAGTATAGCTTGGCAAAAAACAAAAAGAAACATAGATTATTATGTGGTTCAAAAAGTGCAAAATGATAGGATGTTGCCTAAAATTGTCATGTACGATATGTGGTTAAAAAATCTCATAGTGCAGTATATTGTCAAAATAGTATGTTATTCAAGAAAACATCAGAGTATAATATGTCGTCTGAAAAAATGCCATAGAATAATATTTCATTGCACAAGTAAAAATATAGTAATTTTTAGAACTGTTTAAATTCTTATATGTTGCTAAAAAACAAAAAAAAACTAAAACAAAAAAAAGGTCATAGTAATATGTCAATTTAAAAAGCCTATAGTATAGAGTGTCGCCCAACGAACGTCATAGTATAGCATCTCGCTCTAAAAATGTCATAGTATAGCATGTCGTTCTAAAAATGTCATAGTATAGCATGTCGCTCCAAAAACATCATGATATAGTCTTTGGTCCAACAAACGTCATAGTATAGCATGTTGTCCAAAAAACGTCATAGTATAGCATGTCGCTCAAAAAACGTCATTGTATAGCATGTCGCTCCAAAAACTGTCATGGCATAGCATGTCGTCCAAAGAACATCATAGTATAGCATATGGCTCTTAAAACGTCATAATATAGCATGTCGCCCAAAAAACATCATAGTATAGCATGTGGCTCAAAAAACGTTATAGTTTAGCATGTCGCTCTAAAAATGTCATAGTATAGCATTTGTTCCAAAAAACATGATAGCATGTCGTCCAAAGAACATCATAGTATAGCATGTCGCCCAAAAAACGTCATCGTATAGCATGTGGCTCAAAAAACGTTATAGTTTAGCATGTCGCTCTAAAAATGTCATAGTATAGCATTTGTTCCAAAAAACATCATAGTTTAGCATGTCGTCCAAAGAACATCATAGTATAGCATGTCGCCCAAAAAACGTCATAGTTTAGCATGTCGCTCTAAAAACATCATAGTATAGCATGTCGTCCAAAAAACGTCATCGTATAGCATGTCGCTCTTAAAACGTCACAGTATAGCACGTCGCTCTAAAAACGTCATAGTATAGCATGTCGCTCTAAAAATGTCATAATATAGCATGTCGCTCTAAAAACGTCATCGTATAGCCTTTGGTCCGAAAAAAGTCATAGTATAGCATGTCGCTCTAAAAACGTCATAGTATAGCATGTCGCTCTAAAAACGTCATAGTATAGCATGTCGCTCTAAAAACGTCATAGTATAGCATGTCGCTCTAAAAACGTCATAGTATAGCATGTCGCTCCAAAAACGTCATGATATAGTCTTTGGTCCAACAAACGTCAAAGTATAGCATGTCGTTCAACATACGTCATAGTTTAGCATGTCGTTCTAAAAACGTCGTAGTATAGCATGTTACTCAAAAACATCATAGTATAGCATGTCGCTCCAAAAACGTCATCATATAGCATGTCGCTCTAAAAACATCATAGTATAGCATGTCGCTCTAAAAATGTCATAGTATAGCTTTTGATCCAAAAAACATCATCGTATAGCATGTCGCTCTAAGAACGTCATAGTATAGCACGTTGCTCTAAAAACGTCATAGTATAGCATGTCGCTGTAAAAGCGCCATAGTATTTCATGTCGCTCTAAAAACATCATAGTATAGCATGTCATTCAAAAAACATCATAGTTTAGCATGTTGTCCAAGAAACGTCATAATATAGCATGTCGCCCAAAAAACATCATAGTATAGCATGTGGCTCAAAAAACGTTATAGTATAGCATGTTGCTCTAAAAATGTCATAGTATAGCCTTTGTTCCAAAAAAGTCATAGTTTAGCATGTCGTCCAAAGAACGTCATAGTATAGCATGTCGCTCTAAAAATGTCATAGTATAGCACGTTGCTCTAAAAACGTCATAGTATAGCATGTCGCCCAAAAAACGTCATCGTATAGCCTTTGGTTCAACAAACGTCATAGTTTAGCATGTCACCCAAAAAAGATCATAGTTTAGCATGTCGCTC